>NC_044348.1:808477-1060977 GCF_007364275.1 Archocentrus centrarchus
AATCGGTACACGGCGGGGCAGAAATGTCTGTACCACGCCCCTTTGGGTGGACCTATGTACCCGGTACGGCCTAACGTAGGCCCAAGGGTACACGGCTAATGTCTTCGTTCCACGCCGTGTCCTACCCCGCCGTGTCCTACCCCGCCGTGCCCCTCCGCGCCAGCGCACGTCCGCCTACGGGTGGCACTACCATCATGTGTTATGGAGCTTTCGCTCAGCTCCGGAGTCAGTCAGGGGCTCAGGGCTCTCTTTCGATGTTCGCGGGGAGGGAGGGAGATGAGGGGCGCCTCCATGGAGTCGACATGAGCGGCAATGGCGTTTCGCCGCCGTTGACCCCGGGACCTCTGGGGAAGCCCCCGATTGACCCAGACGGGGCTCTATAGCGCCACCATGTGCCCGAAAAGTGCCCCACAACCGTTTTTGGTCGCCTATTGTTTTTGGAGCCCATATTCGGGGAGGGTGTTTCCCGGCTGGTCGGAGGGGTCTCCGTGACCTTTCGTGACCTTTGGGTGTTTTTTGCATTTTTGAGCCTCTCCCATAGTCCGATTCGAACCAAACTTGCTGAGGGTGACCTCTGAGGGGCCCTGGACCGTGTGCCGTTAGCCGCTTCCGGTTAGCATGTTGCTAACCGGAAGTAGCTCTAGGAAGGGGCTAGAGAGCTGCGCTTTGGGAATTCGGAGGCCCCTAGCGAGCCTTTGCTACGCCCCAGGTTTGGGCCCAATACCACTTACGGTCACGGAGTTACAGGGCTCAAATGTCACCTCACGCCAACCTTTCACCCTCCGCCATTTCGCGGTCAGAGGTCACACAGACTTCACTGAGGGCTCGTTCCTCTTGTATCGAACTCCCGAACATCATATCTGTCAGACAGCCCCGTGCGAACACTTTTGCGCGCAAGCCCCCTTCTGGGTAAACACGCACACCGCCACGTCATAGCCTACAGCCAGACGATCGCAACGAGCCCACCCGTGCCTCTCTAGCCCACTCCTGCACTCCTCTGCGAGGCCAAATGCGACCCTAAGGTCGTTTGGGAAAGTGGCATAAAGTGGTACATGAGGGGCACCTCCAATACTTTTCAGTGGAAACAGAAGGCCTCGAGTGCTAACCGGCCCCCCAGCTCGGGCTCCGGGCGACGCGGCCCCTCGTGGGGCCTCGTTTTAAAGGGCACGAGCCACCGATCGTAAGGAGCCCACCGTTACCTCTCTAACTCACTCCGGAGAGGAACTAGCCAAGGGAAGGTCCTAGGGACCTGCGCTTTGACAGGCACGTATCAGCTTGGGACGAGGTTCACCACTGCAAGTACGGTCGCGATAGGCCCTAGGGTTGCCGAGTTATTCTTAGCCAAATTTTAATTTTTTCTACCTTTTGACCCCCGCCACCCCAAGGTCAAAGGTCACAGGGACACCGCAGGGGGCTCTCGCGACTCAGCAGAAGCCCCCTAACAACATATGTGAGTTTCAGCCCTCTACTACTGACTCGCCGTTTCCGGCCAACCCAGATGGAAGGCCTTGGGTCCTGGGAGCGTCAGAGGCTTCTGCGTGCCACTTTGGAGATGGGGTATGACTTAACACAGGCATGACATGGAAGATAAGGGGCATAGAGTGGAACATACATCAAAAATTAAAACCTTCCAGCATGTATACAGTGTACTATTTTAAAAATGCTAGTAAGCCATATATATTTATATATAAAGGCCCCCGGCGGCCCTGGTAAGCTGAGGTAGAAACACTTTGTAATTTTGGAAAAAAAAATTTTGAGCTCCAAGCATAGAGCCCGGCCGTGCTGAGCGTCGTGCCCGGGCGGAGGCACCCTCGGCCGGCCTGACTCCAGGCGGAGCTCCCCTGTCGGCCATGGAGGAAAACACTTTGTCATTTTTTTAAAGACAGAAGAACTCGAGTAATTATTAGCCCCCCGGCGGCCCTGGTAAGCTGAGGTAAAACACTTTGTAATTTTCGCTCGCGGGCCGCGTCCGGCCCCGCCCACTTCCGGTCCGGCGAATCGATGTCAAAAATAACATACAATTTGGCCCTTTAAGTTACTTTTTTGCCATTTCCTTTAACCCTCCTAAGCGGAGGGGAAGGCGAAATGTCAAAAAAGTAACTTAAAGGGCCAAATTACGTGTTATTTTCTACATCGATTCGCGGACCGGACGTGGGCAGGGCCGGAAGCGTCCCGCGGGCCAGAAGCGTGGAGACACCTGTGCGGTAAGCGTGGAGACACCTGTGCAGTAAGCTTGTTTTGTTTTATGCCTTCAAAAATCCCACTTATGCACAGGTCTGTAGCTGCTATTGTTGTTAATTGTTTTTATTGTTTTTAAGCTGTGCGCTTTAGAAGTTTGTCACACAGTGTGTCTGCAGCTAAAAGAACAGCTGCTGTATTTTAAGGGAGAGCAAAGAGTGAGCGATAGCTTCACTCAGATGGAGAAAGATGTAAGAAAGAGGGAGAAACGTCCTCCAAGGAGCTACTTTTAGTTTCCTACTTTGAGTAGATTTCAGAGCCTGTTCTTCTTTACGTTTACTTGAGTACAGAAGTTGAACCAGTACGTCAACTTTTACCAGAGTAGTTTTTTAACACAAGTACTTGTGCTTCTACTTAAGTACAGAATGTCGGTACTTTGGCCACCGCTGCAAACTTGTGACCTCTGTCTCTCTCTGTCACAAAGTGTAGGCCATGTCTTCGTCTGACGACCGAGGCTTGTGTGTGCTCTGTCACGCATGTGTTGGCACCCTAGGCAAACATTTTAAAAACACGCATAAAGTTCAACATCCCGAGGAGCGGAAAATTTTGATTAATTTGAGCAAAGGCCGTATAAACGTTAGGTGTTGCCCTTGCTCCATTCCCGGGTGCAATTATGTACCCGGGAAACATTTGGACCGGCACATCGACCGGTACCACATCGAGCTCTCTGCGGAAGCAAAGACTCGCTTTTTAAAGCACGCGAAAATCTTACAAGCAACGAAGCTCTTATCAGAGCTTCGACAAACAAACCCTCAGCCTCCCATGGTCACGACGTTGGACCTGGAAGAGGTAGAGGTTCCCGAATATAGAACAACACAACCCCAGCAGGAGCCAGGGCCCGTCTGTGGGACGCAATCTTGCATCGAACTTTTTAACAGGTAACATTTTGTGTCACCGTTGTGCATTCTGCTCTTACTTTGAATGTGTGTTTTGGCTTAACTTCTGTGTTTCCTGGGTGGTTTCTGTTTTATTTTGATGTCACAGCTTGGAAATACGGCTCACTTCTTGGCCGAATAGAAATGTGACTTCAAAGTATTGTTATAAGAATCGTTTTATTCTGTCTTCATTTCGTTTTCAGACAAAGCAAAGAGATGCGGGCTTTGAAAACCGAAAATAAGCGTCTGCTCGAGAGGATCGGCGACCTCCAGCGGAGCTTAGGTGTGTGCAAGAGGGTGGCGGCGGGGCTGCGCAAGGGACCCTCTGTGTTGGCTCAGCCAGTTCTTCATCCGGTAAGTCTACTGTGTGATTTGCGTGTTTCCTGGTTGCTGTGCTTGCGGCTTTCTTGAATTAACCCTATTCTGTGACAGGTACGAAGGCGAAAGCGAAGGCGGGCGGAGGCGTCAGCAGCAGCGCAGCAGGAGGAGGAGGAGCAGCAGCAGCAGCAGCAGCTGGAGGAGCAGCAGCAGCAGCAGCTGGAGGAGCAGCAGCAGCTGGAGGAGGAGGAGGAGCAGCAGAAGGAGAAGCAGGAATCATCTCACGGGGAGGTGGACCCTGAGCAGGTGAGTGGAAAAATCAATGTTTCATTAAATTTGCTTGATTGGCATTTACACTTGATTTTACCACGTAAAACACTCTGAACTGCCTCGCTGTTGAAACATGCCTACAAAGGAAGTTTACTTCTCTTCAGCATGTGGAAGGACCCGAAGCGGCGGAGGTCATCGAGCTCGCAAGGGTGGAGACCGTAGAGGTCGGTGAGACGGAGGAGCGAGAGCAGTCGGGAAGTGCAGCTGCCGAGAGCAAAACACCGGACGCTTCGGGGGAAGGAAAGCTCTGTACCTGGTCCGCTGGCTCCGGAAAAGGCAACCAGATGCACTTGCTCAAGCTCCCCGAATCCATGAGTGAGTTTCCTGCGCTGAAAAGACGCCACGCAACACGTAGCACTTGTGCAGTGTCAGGTCAGCCGAACACTAACTTGCTCCGCCCAAATGTTTCGTTTCAGGCACCTACCTCGACCGCTTCCAGTCCTTCCATTTACACGAGTTTGGGACACAAAAGATGAAGGAGGGGGCGAGCTCCAGGGTCAGCAGAGTCAAGAGTTTCCTGCACTACATGTCCTTAGGCAAAATCCGCCTGTCGGACTGGCAGTTCCTCTACGATGTGGAGAAGATCAAAGCGTGAGTCCTGACGTACGTGCACGTGACGCGTTGTTGTGGGAAAACCTGTCAAACTTGTGACCTCTCTCTCGCTCTCTCTCTCTCTCTCTCTCTCTCTCTCGCACCCACCCCTTCTCCACAGTTGGATACGTGAGATGAGGAACTCGGGCAAGAAAATCACGACCGTCAGGTACTACCTCCACAACATTGCCCAGTTCCTAGAATATCTCCTGAACGTGAGGCCGAAACACATGAAGCTGACCCTGGAGCAAAACCGGGAGATCCTGCAGCTGGTGGAGAAGGCCAGGAAGGAGACGAGCCGCGACATTGTCGTCCACCAGAACCGTGTCAAGCGGAAAAAGATGGACCAGATACCCGACGCCGAGACCATCCGCACCTGCCTGCGCGTGGCTCCGGCCGCCATCTCCGACCTGCTCGGTACGTTCGCCTGCTGCGCAGGCAGTCTGTTGGCTTTAGCCATCTCTAAATGCTCTCCCCTTTTGTCACAGATAAGCTGGAGGCTGACTCCAGGCAAACAACCACCCGCTACCTCCTGTATGGGTACCTGACCGCGTACTGGGCCTGCATGAGCGGCCACAAGCCCAGCGTCTTCATTAATATGAAGGAGGACGAGGTCGTCGCCTCGGAGAAAAAACTGACAGACCAGGGAGTCCTCATTAGGGTAAGTTCACTGCCACTCGCGGAGGCTGCCCTGTGGCCGCAGACAGCAGGGAAATAGACACCATATCCTTGCTTCTCCGTTGCAACAGGTGGCTGACCACAAGACCACCGTCAGGTTCGGGGAGGCCAACCTGGCTGTGACTCGTGCTGAATTTGACTGGATCAGGCGTCTTCTGGCTATAAAGCGTACCGTGAGGTCCAGAAATCGCTACGTCCTGTTCACTCTGGGCAAGCATCCCTTCAAAAACGTGAACAGGTACCTCCAGATGGCGTGGGACAAAATGGGCCTAAAGGGGGAAATTAACTTCACCCTCATCAGGACGGCCCTGGCAGACGGCGTGAGTGCATCGTCGTATCTTCTTCACACAGGATATTCATACGTTACACTTTAAAACAATCCTAACTCGCTTGCCCCTTTTTCAGGCAAAGTCGCTGCTGCCCGAGGAGCAGAGACGGAAAGTGTCCTTCTCAATGTGCCACGACACCAGGACGGCTGACCGGTTCTACACCAGGAACCCCAACCTGTCAGACGCCATGGAGGTACGAAAGACCATGGAGAGGATGCTTTCCGGTCTAGACCTCACGCCCACGCCAAGTCGCGCCGTAGCGCTCGACCCAAAACGGCTGACGCCGTCCGAGCCAGAGGACGCACCTGGCCCGTCGGACACCGCCCTTCCCGGCCCAAGCGGAACCGCGCAGGCTAAAAGGGGTGGGAAAAAGACCGCAAAAAGACAGAGGGAGACCACCGCTTCGTCCGACTCCGACTCCCAGGAAGACATCAAGGTGCCGTATCAGGAGTCGGGCTCCTCCATGTCCAGCCTGGAGGAGATGGAGGACTCTTCCAAGGAGGAGGAGGACGAGGAGGACAGGGAGAAGATCGTGCCTGTGAAAAGACAGCGATTAAGTCAGTGTGCGGTGAGCATCAGTCCGCTTAAGACGGCAAATCTGAGGGTCCAGAGGACCAGAGAGGCCAGCCAGAAGGTCAAACGTGTGCTTAGGAAACACACTGGCTTGTAGTTGGGATCTTGTGGTGTGATGTTCGTGTGACAGTTCAGATATTTTTCATAATGTTTGCAAGTTTTACACTTCTAATCAGTGCTGCTTTATATGCGTGACTGTTCAGGTGTTTTTCATAATGTTTGCAAGTTTTACACTTCTAATCAGTGCTGTTTTATATGCGTGACTGTTCAGGTGTTTTTCATAATGTTTGCAAGTTTTACACTTCTAATCAGTGCTGCTTTATATGCGTGACTGTTCAGGTGTTTTTCATAATGTTTGCAAGTTTTACACTTCTAATCAGTGCTGCTTTATATGCGTGACTGTTTTTCATAATGTTTATACAGTTAGTTTATGTTAGAAAAATTTTAAAAATATATATATTTTGTTACATCTTTATAGTGTTAAGAAAAATAAAACATTTTGAACAAACATGCCATGTGTTCATAATTTTTTAATAATTTCTGCCATGCCCCTCATCTTGCACGCAGTGCCCCTTATCTTCCACCCGGTGCCCCTTGTTTTCCCTCATGGGGGCACCGGGAGGAAGATAAGGGGCACGGGCCATTACCTTGCACTATCGCAATGCAAGGTTTAGGGCCGTGCCCCTTATCTTCCTCCCAGTGACCCCATGAGGGAAAACCAGGGGCGCGAGGTGGAAGATAAGGGGCACGGGCCATTGCCTTGCACTATCGCAATGCAAGGTTTAGGGCCGTGCCCCTTATCGTCCTCCCAATGCCCCCGCTGAAGGGGGGCACCGGGTGGGAAGACCAGGGGCGCGAGGTGGAAGATAAGGGGCACGGGCCAATGCTTTGCACTATCGCAATGCAAAGTGCAAACCGTGCCCCTTATCTTCCACCCGGTGCCCCTTGTTTTCCCGGATGGGGGCACCGGGAGGAAGATAAGGGGCACGGGCGCTTACCTTGCAATACCGCAATGCAAAGTGCTGGGCCGTGCCCCTTATCATCCACCTCGCGCCCCTGGTATTCCCTCATGGGGGCACCCGGAGGAAGACAAGGGGCACGGGCCCGTACTTTGCAATTTCAAAGGTTCAGGACAGCTCAAAGGGCACAGAGACACCGCAAAGAGCTCTTTCCTCTCGTCTCGGTACCCCGAACGACATGTCCGAAGCTCAGACTCCTGCGACCGCCTTTGTGCACAACCCTCCTCGTCGGTGCACCCGACGCTGTCCCGGCCCGCGTCCGGACGTTCGGAACGGCAGCACTCGTGTGTTCGTGTTAGAAAGAGGGGCATCGGGTGGGAAGACCAGGGGCGCGAGGTGGAAGATAAGGGGCACGGGCCAATGCCTTGCACTATCGCAATGCAAGGTTTAGGGCCGTGCCCCTTATCTTCCTCCCAGTGCTCCCATGAGGGAAAACCAGGGGCGCGAGGTGGAAGATAAGGGGCACGGGCCATTACCTTGCACTATTGCAATGCAAAGTGCAGGGCCGTGCCCCTTATCTTCCACCCGGTGCCCCCATTAGGGAAAACCAGGGGCGCGAGGTGGAAGATAAGGGGCACGGGCCTTTACCTTGCACTATTGCAATGCAAAGTGCAGGGCCGTGCCCCTTATCTTCCACCCGGTGCCCCCATTAGGGAAAACCAGGGGCGCGAGGTGGAAGATAAGGGGCACGGGCCATTACCTTGCACTATCGCAATGCAAGGTTTAGGGCCGTGCCCCTTATCTTCCTCCCGGTGCCCCTTGTTCCAACATGCAGTTTGTTGACTTAACTTTTCATATAAATTCATTTGGACTAAAATGATTAGTTAGTTGAACTGAAAGCATGTAATCTGAACTCAGTTTATCAAGTTCAGATTACATGCTTTCAGTTCAACTAACTAATCATTTTTAGTCCAAATTACTTAACTTCTTATATAAAGTCATCAAACTGCATGTTGGATCAACTCATTTATTTAAGTTTAGTTCTCTTGAAGCTTTACATATTCAAAACTTAAGTGAGTCAAAGCAACAAGTTTACCTGACAAAGTCAAGTTGAGTCAACAAATTCTTTTTTACACTGCAGTAAAAATTATGATCATACTAATGTCCAATCTTGTGAAAAACATCAAATTCTAGTACAACTGCAGTCTCTGCTGATGCATCAGGTGCTGCTGCTACATCAGCAGAGACCGCAGTTGTACAAGAATTTGATGTTTTTCATAAGATTAGTATGATCATATGTGCTTTTATACAAAAGCACTCCTTTTTCTATAAATAATGAACATTTTCATGACAAAATTTCACAATTTCATCTGAACTGATATGAATTATTAATTATGAAATATTAAATATATTTCCAGTCATAAAATTAGGACTCTTTTACTCACCTCTTTTGTTGGGTTTTCTCTGTAAATATTGTAGGGTCTTTACTTTACAAAATAAAACACCTTGAAGTGATTCTTTTCATGTAGTGCTATATAAATAAAATTGATTTGAGTTGAATTGAATTGTAATTAATAAAATACTATTGTATGTCTAAGAAAATACTTCATGTTACATTGCACTGTGGTCCATGGTAAATACTAATGTACTAACCAATACATAAAACAAAACAATAAATAAATAGAGAAACTGAGTTAAACTGTGTTTCATAGTCATTAAAAATATTTTTTCTTATGTCTCTAGAGCTGTACTAAAATCCATGCACTCAGAGGAAAAGGTTGTTTTTTAATGCAAAAATAAAAGTATGAAAAAAGTGATTAATTTGTCATTGGTATTATTATTTTTATTGATCCTTTTATACACACAGAGCAGCTAGAGGTGGATAACTAAGGAATAAGGAAATAAAGCTGACATAAATAAAACTCAGGGATTCAAGCCCCACAACATTCAGATGTAACAAGAAAAACTCTTCCAACCTCTTTCACCAGGAAATACATTTTCTGGTTAGTAAGTCTTTCAGAAATTTGCATAGCAGCTGAACTCTATTATTTCAGTGCATTCAGCACTGTCCCTGCCAGTTCTTCTGGTAGTTAACAACAATGTTTAGGGAAACGATTAGGGCAGCAGACGTGTTGGCATTCAGATAAAATCTTTGAGGACTCGTTCTTGTGTGACATATGAGATGTGTCAGAACAAAAAGTTTTTTTTGTGTGTGCTTGTTTTATTTATTTTTGTTAGATAGGAATGTGGCATAGCTGCACGTGTGTAGTTTTTATTTTATGAATGCCTGTCCAGGGTGTGTTGCGCTGTGAGGCGAATGTGCTAACCAACTACACCACTGTGCAGCTGTTTTGATATTCCGATATGTAAAATTCGGCCACTTTACAACTGTCTGAAAGTTTCCTTTTTATTTCATGGCAACACTGATAATTGCTGCCATGAAGAGGAGTTTCAAAGATCATTCTCAAAAAAAAAAAAAAAACTCTTGAATAATCAGGCCCCATCTTATCTTAAAGACCTCATAGTACTATATCACCCCAATAGAGCACTTTGTTGTCAGACTGTTAGTTTACTTATGGTTTCTAGAATACTTAAAAGTAGAATGGGAGGCAGAGCCTTCAGCTTTCAGGCCCCTATTCAGTGGAACTAGTTCCCAGTTTGGATTTGGGAGACAGACACCTTCTCTATTTTTAAGATTAGGCTTAAAACTTTCCTTTGTGATCAAGCTCAAGGTTATGGCTGGATCAGGTGACCCTGAGCCCTCACTTATTAATCTCTGGCTCTCATCCACAGCATATCTTTTGTCCTATTTAACTCCCCTCACCCCCATCTGGTTGTGCAAATGACTGCCGCTCCCTGAGCCTGGTTCTGCCAGAGGTTTCTTTCAGTAAAAGAGAGTTTTTCCTTCTCACGGTTGCTAAGTGCTTGCTCATAAAGGATTGTTTTAATTATTGTATTTTCTCTGTAATTATTGTAGAGTCTTTACCTTACAATATAAAGTGCCTTGAGGCAACTGTTTGTTGTGATTTGATGATATGGAAATAAAATAACTGAATTGGCATTAATCAGATCTTATTGTATGGTTTAAAATATTAGAATGACACATTACACTATGGCCCATGGTAAACACTAATATACTAACAAATGCATAAAACAAAACGATAAATAAATAGAGAAACTGAGTTAAACTGACCATTTAAATTGTTTATGTTTAGACCTGTACTGTAATCCATGCACTACACTAGCTGTTTTGGAAATTAAGGGCCATATGTTTGATGGTGTCAAGTTGAGCTGGGGCATTTTGATAGATAAAGTGAAACATCTCACACTCGCTCACTGTCTTTAACAACTACTAATAGCTAAACCATTTTAAACCTGTTGGTTGGTAGTCTGCTTACCTTTATTTTCAAAGCAATTTTGAACAGCTGACTTTCCTCAATCTGCTTTCTCCTCCTCTTCTTTCCTTCTTTTCTTTTAGACACACTGTGCATTAGCAGTCACCTAATCAGAATAAACTGTTCTGTAGACAAATAGTAAAATAAGAGTCTTCACCTTACAATATACAGTGCCTTGTGATGACCATTGTGAATCATGCTAAAAGTTTTTAAACAAAAAGCGCCATCACCAGTGGGGATATCCTTCTACAATTAATGAAATATAAAATGCATTTAAAAGTCAGGATAATATTACAGCCCCATTTCATTATAAAAAACCCTTCAGCAGACATCGTATTTTTTTGTGCAAAACTTTTTTGCCCTAATTTGGAGGCTTTGCCCTAAACTTTCATCTAAAAACTTTTATTCACCCCTGGATTAGTAGAGATTCATATTTTTTGATTATCTTTAACATATCTACAAATGCTGTTTGGTAACCTCAACCTAGAACAGACACAAAAAATATCCATGTATACAAATTAGAGAAAGTACATACTGCACTCTTGTACAAGGGTGTGTACTGCATAATTTCTTTCTGTTTATATCATTTATAACAATAACCCAGATATAATGCATACATACAAGGTCATCCATACTACATTATCTGCACAACATCACTATAATCCTCAGATAACCATTTATAAAACATAATGCAACCTTGTTTTTTACATTTGAGCAATATTGCTGAGCGGCAGGTATGGATTTAATATTGCTCAATGATGAAGTATAGTCTGTACTATTTATGGCCATGAGCAGGGGCGCAGCTATATACTTTCTGAGGTGTATGAGGTGTAGCACCCCCCTTCCCCCACGCGCACGCATGCACACGCACGCACACATACACACACAACACACCATCCGCATCCTCTCAACATTTACTGTGTTCATGTGTGCAGATCTCACTTATTCATGGACTTATAAAATACAAGACTTCTATGACATAACTTACCAACTGTCTTTAAACCAGTCGGGGGGCAGGAGGAGGGAAGGTGAAGGAGCGCAGGGGTGCCTAATCAGTGCCATGCCTCTGTTATTGATCATATCATATGCACAGCTGTTAAATACAGAAAATGCAACTAGAGAAATATTTTCCCCACATCGTTTTGGCGCCCCCCTCTTGTGCGGTGCCCCTATGCATTGCATATAGTGCATACCCCCTTTTTGCGCCACTGGCCATGAGTCATCATGTCTGTGTATATTCTCAGTCATCCAGGTCATATAGACTCAGGAGCTTAAAAAAGGTGACTGAACTTCTTAAGCTTATTCATTTCACCTTTCATCTAAAAGGCTTCTTCAGTTCTAAGAGAAGCAGAACAAAAGAAAACACTAGGGAACACAGGAGTCCAAACAATTCAGGGGGCCTCCCCAGCCAAGGAGCCAGACCCAAGGGCTGGGGAGCACCACGGAAGCGAGGCAGTTCAGTGGGCCACCCAGGGGAATGCCTGGTCCAGGCGGGTCAGGGGGGCCAACCGCAGTGCCAGCAGCGGCAACGAGGCGGGTCAGGAATCCGACCGCAGTGCCAGTGGTGGCGACAAGGCGGGTCAGGGAGGCCGGGAAAAGCCAGACTGTCTGGCTGCTCGGGTGCTTCTGGTTCGGGGGGTGGCTCCAGCTGGGGAGCTGCTGCAGTTGCAGGCTCGGGTGGGAGAAGGTGTAGAGTGGTGACCAAGAAATCCTTCACCAACCCGTGCAAGGAACCAAACAGCCATGGAAAGCTATCCATCAGTCCTTGCAGCTTGACTGTGATGGCTTCTTGTTCTTCCTCACATGGGTCGGATAACAGTTCGTAACACAAGGTGTCCATTCTACGAATGATGGTCCTCTTCATCTCATCACAGAGGAAGAGAGCCACTGTGTCAACAGGCTGTTGTGGCAACAATGGAGCGGAAGTGTTGTGGAAGTGCTATGGTTTCCCATGACACAGTTAACCAATTCCGGTGATATTATACCGCGGGGTTAAATGGGGAACCACACTTTGCTGCTGCCGGGAAGAGGCAGGTGAGTGAGTGGTTGGAGTGAGGAAAAGTTCGCCCACTCTGCCGCTTGTCTCCTGCTGGGGGAGACAAGCGGCATCCCTGGGGACTGTTCCAGAATGCAGGTCCCCCCAGAGCCAGGCAAATGCCACTGAATCTATCGGTGTCTGCGAGCTCCATTGTCTGATCATGTCCTTCTGTCATAAAATGCTGCATAGCAGGCAGGATGAGGACACCGATGCAGGACACTGGACACAAACGCTAACTCAAAGACTCAGCTTTATTGTTGAGAATCACAGGGGGCTGAACTGGGCAGGGCCAGCAGCAAAAGCTTGGCAACAGAATCACAAATGGAAACACACAACAGAGTGCACTGACAAGGACAATGACGAGGACACGACAACAAGCAGGGGAAAACACAGGATTTAAATACACGAGGGCTGATGAGGGAAGAAGACACATCTTGGAAACACAGGTGAACAACATAACACTAATGACACAAAGGAAAACACAGGTCAAACATAAATACAACTAAGAAGGCTGGGTCAAAAGACCCAGGACCATGACATATACTGTACAATCATATAATCCCTAAACCTGAATGAAGGGAATAAACCATGCAGAATTTACAGGAAATTGTGTCTTAAAATACAGGAACAGGTTGAAACCTTTCTTGGCTTTCTTAAGACTGATGATAAATAAAAATAAATAAATAAAATGATTTATAAAATTACATGGATGTCATAACACTAGTTTTACTAACAATGTATTGATAATTTTAAAATGCAGGAAATTGTATTCCTTTGTGTTACTCATTTTAAATTGCTTTTCAAATCTTGCACTAAAAGTGGCACTCCAAAAAAAGTGTCCACACCTTTCAATAAAATGAATTAATAGTTCACATCTCTGGTAAATTGCTACAGTAATTTTACGGGCAAAAAATACCTTTGCAGACAGGTAGACCTCAGACTATTACTATTACTATGCACATAAGGTGACCATTCAAACAGCTCTCCCACCCCCACAGAAGGATGACTTCCAAACTCAAATATCACTTTTATGCCTTTTCTTGTTTTAGGCCCTGCTTACATGAGAATGCTTTTAGATGAAAATGGTAAACTTCTTTTGCATTTTGGTTGTTCATTTACACGACAATGCTGTTTTGAGTCCCTGAACCACTCCAATGTCCGTCCCCGTCTAATCTGGGAAAGTTATCCATAATGGCAGGTACTGGCACGTGCACTTTGGTTGTGACTCACTTTTTCTGCACACGTGCGAGTAGATCAACAACAATAAACTATGGTGGATTCCAGGGTGCTGTTTGTCCTACTCGATCTTTTGAATATAACAATGCTTTTTTTAGCAAAGTGGATCAGCAGAGATGTGTCAAGTTTTGGACTGTGGCAAACTGGTAAAGGACCCCAATGCAGGACTCAGACGAGGAGGTAACAATAACTTAATGCTTTAATCCAAAAGACAACGTGGCATAAACAAATGTAGCATAAACATCAATGTGGCATAATCATCAATGTGGCATAATCATCAATGTGGCATAATCATCAATGTGGCATAATCATCAAATCATCATAAAGCACACAGCAGGGAAAAACCAACAATTAACTGACGACGCAACAAGGAACTAAACAACACAGAGACCTTAAATACACAAAGGGATATGAGGGAAAAGGAAACAGGTGACAACACAGGTGAACAAAATACACTAACAAAACAAAAAATGCCAAGGAGCAGCATAGTCCAAAACAAAACCCGGCACCCAGACCAGGGCGGCGGAGGGGGCCAGGAAGCAGGGCACGAGACAACAACCAAAAGGGCAACAAAGTCCAAAAAAAAAACCAAGAAAGAAACAAAAAGCAGCAGCATAAGGCTGGAAAAAGGAGTCCAAAAACAAAACATAAGCAACGAAGTACACCAAAGACCCAACCTTTCAGGGGGCCTGCCAGGGAAACCACAAGGGTGGCAACATAATTCAGGGGGCCAACCACAATCCCAGTGGCGGTGGCAAGACAAAATGGGAGGCTGACCGCGCTCCTAGCGGCGGCGAAGACATGGAGACGAGTCTGGAGGCCAGCCGCGCTCCCAGCGGTGGCAAGGATGAAGGCGACCAGGAGGCCGGCTGCGCTCCCAGTGGCGGCGGCAAGGATGAAGGCGAGCGAGAGGGATTGCAGCGAGAGGGATTGCAGCGAGAGGGATTGCAGCGAGAGGGATTGCAGCGAGAGGGATTGCAGCGCTCCCAGCGGCAGCGGTGAGGACGAAGGTGAGCAAGAGGGACTGCAGCGCTAACTAAGGGGACCAATATTAAAGAAACCGGGGAGACCTGAAGGATTGAGGGCACTGAAGGCACTAAAGGGACCAAAGGGGCTGAAGGGACCTGAGCAGAGGGGACTAAAGAGACTGAGGGGACCTGAGCAGAAGGGACTAAAGAGACAGAGGGGACCTGAGCAGAGGGAACCTGAGGGATTAAGGGGACCTGAGGGGCTAAAGTCACCGAGGAGACCAAAGCAGAGGGACCAGAGGGGACCGGAGCTGAGGAGGGACCAGAGGGGACCGGAGCTGAGGAGGGACCAGAGGGGACCGGAGCTGAGGCCGAGGGGACTGAAGGGAGTGAAACTAAAGGGACTGGGGCTGAGGGACCTGGGGGAACCAAGGAAGCAGATGAGGGGCCTGAAGGGACCGAGTGGACCAAAGGGACTGGAAAAACTGAGGGGCCTGAAACTGAGTGGACCGAAGCTACAGAGGGAACCAAGGGAGCTGAAGCTAAAAGGACTGACACAGAGGGGAGCGAAACTGAGGGGTCAGTTGGGGGGACCAAAGCTAAAGCTGAGGGAACAGAGGAGCCCGAGGGAACCAAAGCTACTGGGGGGACCAAGGAACTAAGGCTGAGGGAGCTGAGGAGACTGCTACTAGGGAGACTGAGGGGACCTGAGGGACAAAAGCGGGAGCTGAGGGGACCTGAGGGACTAAAGTGGGAGCTGAAGGCACTGAGGTTAGAGGGGCTGAATGGACTGAGGGAACTGAAGGGACCGAAACAGTGGGGACCAAAGCAGAGGGAGCTAAAGGGACTGGAGCTGAAGGCACTGGAGTTAAAGTTGAGGGAGCAGAGGCTAAAGGAGCTGGGAGAACTGGAGCTGGGGAACTGGAGCGGGAGCAGAGGGCTCTGGAGCTAGGGGAATTGATGCTGAAGGGAGCGACACTATAACTGACTGAAGGGGAGCTGCTATAGCTGGCGTGGGCATCATGGAGCGTGGTCGTGGCTTGGGTGCTGCTGCAGCTAGCAGCTGTAATGGCTGATGAGGAGGCTCTGAAGCTGGTTGCTCTGGTTGCTGACTTGGGGCTGCTGCAGGCGGCTGATGGTGAGGGGCTGCAGGAACAGGAACGGGTGCATCCAACTTCATAATATCCCTCACCAAGTCCTTAATTAAAAGAGGCAACGAGTCCAAGAGCCAGGGAAAAGTTCGAATCAGCCTGGTCACACTGTGCACAATGGCTGTCTTACTCCCCTCACTGGGTAGTGTAAGCCATTGTTTATATAAGTCCATTAAATAATCAAAAATGTCCCGCTTCACTTTATTGTCCACAGCATCAGTCTTAGGGGGAGACGAAAAGTCTTTATCTTTAGCTGGCATTGTGGCGGGGAAAGTGAACGCAGGGTTTTGTGTTTGCTTAAGAAACTCACTTTCCCCAGTGGCCACTTTATTAGGCACAGCGGCAGTTAGCTTAATTGCTGAAGTAACAGGCAAAGTCAGAGAGTTACTCACGAAAGACCCGGTGCTGCCACACACGGGCGAGTGAGCAGAATTGTCCTGAGGCTGCACAGACCGTGCAGTGAAACCAAGCTGGTGTTGTGCAGTGCTTACAGGTGCGGCAGGCGAATGCTGCCGATTCCCTGGTCCTTCTCCTGGAATCTGGCAAAGGCTGAAGCAAGGTGACGGACGGCAAAATTCACAGAGGAGGCGAAGAGAAATAGCCGCCTACTGTGATTGCCGTCGGAACAGGCGGAGGGGTTGCAGCTGGCGGAGTGATCAGCTGCTGTGGCGAGGCTTGGACTCAAGGCTGAGGTGGAGCGTGACGTTGCTGGGCCTTTTGCCAACTAGCCAGCCCACCCAGGGCCAGGCGAGTGCCAACAAACTTTGACTGGCATTCAGGGGTGAGCCAGGGCTTCCACCTCGCTTTTTCACACAGGTAATAATCCATTACCTCTTTGCGCTCCTGTCGATCATAGTCCGTGGGATCCATTTCCTGGTCGCGTTGTACTGTCAGGTTTTGGGCTGTGGCAAGCGTGGTAAAGGACCCCAATGCAGGACTCAGATGAGGAGGTAACAATAAAGCTTTAATCCAAAAGACAAGAACGTGGCATAAACATGAACGTAGCATAAACATCAACGTGGCATAAACCACACAGCAGGGAAAAACCAACGATTAACTGACGACGCAACAAGGAACTAAACAACACAGAGACCTTAAATATACAAAGGCATAACGAGGGAAAAGGAAACAGGTGACAACATGGGTGAACGAAATACACTAACGAGACAAGGGGAAGTAAACCTAAACACAAAGCACAAGGAACACAAGATCGTCAAAATAAAACAGGAAGTGACTGATCAAGACACACATGTAAACTTAATAGAGGGAATCTAACCCAGACCAAAACAGAAAACTACATACAACACACAGGGAACGCTGGGATGTCAAACCAAACACAAAAGGGCCAAGACACAGACAATACACACAGGAACACAGGGAAGACCAGGATTAACATGGAAAACTAAAAAAAGGCAAACTCCAATCCTAATACTAAACTATAACCAAAACTAGAAATAGAAATAGAAATAGAACAAAACAGAACTTCACAAAAACTCAAAACACTGGGCCACTGGCCGAGGATCATGACAAGATGCATTTCTTACCTGCCCCAGATACTGCAAACTTGTGGCCTGGCATGGAAACTACAGTGCTTTCGTCTTTTGCAGTTCCATGGGAATGGTGATAATTTTTAAAACATTGCCACCTACAACACCTACTTTCCAAAACTGAAAATTTTTTATTTTTCTCATGACAACAGAGCCTTAGTGGTCATTTTACAGTGAAGCTTTTGTCACATCTCAATGCTCAGGTGTAAATTTAGAGCCTTCCTCCAATACCTTGACCCCAGAGGGTTAAAAAAGTAATTTCCACTTGATGGATCAGGTATGCATTTTCATTTGCATGGTTACATCGTTAAAACAGAGATGAAAAGTCAATATTTGGTATGACCACCTTTATTCTTCAACACAGGCTGAACTCTCTTAGGCAGCTTTCCTGTCATTTCTTTAAGTAGTCTTCAGGAATAGTTCTCTAGGCTTCTTGAACATTCAGAGCTTTTCTTTGGATGTTGGCTTTGTTTTTGAGTCTCTCTGTCAAGATGATCCCACACTGCTTCAGTAATGTTCAGGTCTGGGGTCTGGAGAGGCCTTGAGAGACATGTTCTACTCTCTGGCTTATATGGATAATGAGCCCAAAGAAGCCTTTGTTTGGGTTCATTATTTCATTATCAACTGTAGTTGACCAACGAGAAAGGGTTTTCAAGAATTTCTGCAGGTATTAAAGAAAAAGGTGGGTAAACCTGACCAAAAAACTTGTTGACCAAAAAACTTGTTGACCTAAATTTTCAGATTCACGTTGGCCTTTTGGAACCACCAATAAAAACCTGTTTGACTGACCAGCTATAGTATTAAAATGCTGCGTAAACCTTGATGCACAAGTATTAATTTTAAAAATTACTTGTTCTTGATAATGCTTACATAATTTTATTTAATCAGGATTTTAAATCCAGGACAATTACAGTGATAAAGCTTTAACAATCATGGAGCTACATAACAAATACTTTACACTTCTAAAAAACACACTAATACTCTGTATGGTAACATTTATTCCTGTAAAATAATGGAACAACACTGCCCCTTTTTGCTGTAAATATTTATTTGATGCAACTTCATTACAGAAATAGAAACACAACAAAAGAAAATAAAGAAGTCCCAAAAGTTCAGAAACCAAGAAAAAAAAACTCATGAAAACTGGACCCCCCCAATACCAATTTATTTTATTATTAGTTTGACTTAGTTCTACTTGATTTCAACAGATTAATCTCTGAAGTGTTAATATGCCTCAGGACTGTTTGCTACCCTATACTGCAAATTTTACTTCAGAAAAAAAGATTCAAATTCTTATTCTATCACTGAAAGTTGTCTTTATGTGCACATATTTTTTTAATACAGAAGAAACTGCTGGTCATGCACAGAGTAAAACAGCAATCACAAATGGAAGAGGGTGGTGTTGGCGGGGGTTGGTGCTCTGTCTATCCAATTACATAGATAAAGAAATCAGTTAGTTATAATTGATTAAAGAAAGAGAAACATCAACAGAAAGAGATGTAAAACCATCACCCTCTAGCATATGGCCCTGCAGTCTAGCCTCTCTGAAACAAAGACCCAGAAACTCATTTCTCTATATGTGACAAATGCCAATATTTGCAGCAGGTTTTCTGTTTCTTTCACATTTTGCTGCATTTGCCTTAAACTTGATGTATTGAGAGTTGAAGTATCTGGGTGCAGAGTTGAAGTTTCTTGCCAGAGTTCTGGTTTGGAAGAAAAGCATCAAATGCAGTGAGTACTGTGAAACATTTGCTTCTTACAAAATGATAATATAGTTTTTGTTTTTACTCACAGCATCCATAAAGCCTGTTTATACGGGCAATGTCGTTGGCACTCATCTGAGTAGCACGTCCGAAATCCAGATTAGGATTGGACTTGGCAACAATTGTTGGCTGCCCATTACGGGAGAACGCAGTTCTAAAAGAACCAACAACAGCAGATACTTTACCTGTGCCACATTCATGCTTATATCAAGAATAGGAAATATTCTTTTTTACGTACTGCATGGTCACATTTTCTAGTAGAAAATGTAAGACTTGTAAGGTAATATAATGACTTACAGGTCAAGTTAATGCGCCAATCTCACTTATCTGTTCTCACCTGAGATAGTGCATGACAGAGTTGAAGTCATAGCGAGTCTGCAGATTGTTGGTCTGCACTTTCACAAAGTTGTGTTCTCGCCCTGTACACAAATTTCCAACAGACAAAATATTTAAAAATTTTTTAATGTTTTAATATTGTGGCTGCTCTGATGTTCAATTTTCTATTGTATGAAAATGGCAATTTGGCCATTGTCTGGTATTATTTGTTTGTGTATTTTAAGTAAGATTGTGTAACATTTACATTCTGTGAGAGAAAATAAGGGGAAAGGTTAAAAATAGAATATTGCAATGTAACTGAGATTTAGTAAAATGTAAGTGCCGTGAATACTTTGCAGTTGTTTTTACATGTATGTGTATGTGGATAAATGCTTGTGTATCATGAAGATTTATATACACAAAATACTACCTAATGGTATATAATTGGTCATTTCAACATTTGTTACTCTTTTTGTAATCTGCCAACCAGCGAAGCATCATCCTTAGTAGTTACTTAGTGATGTCTTGTTACTTCAGGATTACTTTAACATTACTGTTCTTGTTTCCCATCAAATAATATGAAGCATCCTTCATTATTTCTACATCTTTTTTAACAAATATTTGTTCAAAAGGAAATCAGATGCAATAACATTTATTCTAAAAAAAAAACATGAATTTGACATAAATTAATTTCTACATACAAGACATCAAGACTTGGAAACCGTGTGAACTATATACATCAAGATGCTGGCTAATCTCTACTGCTATAATCATTGGTTGCAATGCTGACTTGGACTGAAGTGTTTTATCTGCTGAGCCTGGGATTACACAGATTGAGCATTAGTTTTAAAATTACATTGCTGTAAAAAAGGAGTGTACCCCATCCTGGATCCTGAAAGGAGAGAGGAAGAAAAGCAAAAACCAAAACCACCAGATGATGCAGCCAATACTGGAATAACACTGAACAGTTGAAGGCTCGCTTTCCTGTTAACTAAGATTACCATCAACACAAATGAGAAATCTACTGTTATGTTGGAGGTAGAATTGAATTCTAATGTGACAAGTGAGAGAAAATCAACTGCATGATGTTTCCACACAGATCCAGAGTCAAACTCTCATTATTACATTTTAAGTTATTCCTCTCATGTGGCAGAAAACATCATGAAATTAAACATTCTGTTAAATCAATGTACCATATATCCTGTCATATCAGATCTGCTCTTGTTTTGTTTTTTTTGATTGGGCACATAAGCAGCAAATAATAGTGAAAAAACCCAAACAACTGAGCAACAACTTAGAATGATATTTTGTGACTTGGAGCAAAACAGTCATAGATAGTTTGAAGTAACTTGTTTGGTGTAAAATTATATAATTATCTAATTATTGACTAATATACAGTATTTCACAGATGCTGGTATTATGAAAAGTTTTTAAGAGAGTGATGATGCATGACTTGTTAGCCATCAGGTTGTTTCTGATCCATTCCTCTCTTGTTCCTGGATAACTGAGCTTTTGTGTGTCTTAATGTAAAGTGTTACCAAAGCTTTGTGTAGTTGAGCTGACCTGGCAAGATGTTCTGGGTGAGGATCCTCACATACTGGTCTCTGTCAGAGCGGACCTGCTCGTGGTGGAAGCCCAGAGCATGAAGAACCTCGTGCTGCACTGTCGCCTGGTACAAGCAACCATTTCTTTGTAGGGAGATTAGCTGCGCTTGGCTCTGACGGCCCACATATGAATAACACCTGACACACAGAGTAACATTATTTTTAAAAAAAATAATAAAATCAAGCAGATCGAGTAGATCCAGTTCTGAAACCAGTGGACAAAACAGTATGTGAAATATTACGTTAATTAAGTTCATTAAAATGCAATTTATCCACTGATGCAACAATATTAATTTCATTAATGTGCTGTGGCATATAATAACCCTGGACATTTTATTGTAGAATGTGAATGCAGAATGGTTCATGAAAAACCTGTTTTGAATATACATATAGAATATGTGCAACAAAATATTTTTAGATTTGGATTCCTAAAGAGTTTCGAGTGTGAGGGTGTGTCAGTCGTGTCCTGTCATACAGTATCAGAACAGTGAGTGCATTCTCACCCATCTCCAGAGAAGAAGTTGATGGAATTGACTTGGTTTGTCCTCCAGATGAAGCGAATACAGGTGGACTCATGGAAGGTCACCAAGGCATTGATGATGATGTTGCGCTCTTGGGTGGCTGCAGGAACAAATATGAGTCTGCTGAGGAGCTTCTTTGAACCCCAGTAACATTTCAAGTTTTTGAAACTTGCTTCTTATCTCAGCTGGTAAACACAGACCTCAGTATTGCTCATGTTATTCCAGGGTTGTGAAATTTGCAAATCACTTTTATTTTTAGTTATACTTTATGTGACAACTAGGGTTTAATATTTTTCCCGAAAATGACATGAATCAAATCCCGGGAAATGACGAGCCATTTCCCGGGAATCCCGGGAAAAAGTTTATTTATTTTTTTATTTTAATTAGGCCTTCTGTAGCCTGTGTCGGCCTTAACCTATTGTGATATTGTAGAGGTAGCTTTCCAGCTATGTCCTGTTATGCCCAGTAGGGGGTAACGTCGGCTTGATTAACGCAATAAAACCTACATCTCGACATTCGAGTGCTCGAGCTATGCGGTGTTGTATCGTTCCTCAACACTCCCTTAACAAATATAATTAGAATATTCCTCCATTGTACATGGAATTATACCAAGATATTTTACAACTGCTGGTGCAAAACAATACGGTTCATCTCCACAGCATTGATAAAGGCTCAGCCACGCTGTCGTGGCGACATCTGTTGCGCTATATCTCCACCAGTGGAACGCTGTAATAGTCATTGAAAAGTTAACTACCGTACTACACTATAATATGACATAACACAGGGCCTTGAGTAATGCACTACGACTTGGTCATTGCCATTCTGGCAACAGCAAATTTATAACACCGTGTCTGAGGGTTAAAGTAGGTTCGCTGTGAATCGTCTTTTGAAAAACTGGCCAATCCTTATAGCCTAAAAAATATACATTTTACTCAACTCCATTTTAAAAGCGAAATATGTTAAAGCAATCTATTTCATGATAATTTCTTCACACATTAGGCCCGTATCCTAATTCATGATTGTTAGTAAGCGGCTGCAAACGAGGAAAAGAAACACTCGAAGTTAAACAGATATTTCTTTATTGTTCAGGGCAGGCATATTTTACAGATGCAGCCACCTAATGTTGCCGCATCCAGCCAGACGTCGGCCAGCTGAAGTCCAGCCCCCAGCTGGCCGACGTCCGGCTGTCGTCGGGCTGGAAGTCCCCCTCCTTCTCCTGGGCGTATCTACTTTCCAGCATGAACACACCCCTTTCCCTCAATTGTAGACTGTCACCAAAAGGTGGCGCCTTCTTAACAAAAACGTTGAGTTCTGTGATTCAAAAAAGTTTTGGTGAAGTATCAAGTTTTGAAAACCTAAAATAGATGCCTAAAATTTTTGTCAGTATGACCTTTCACACATTTCCATTGCGAATCACCAAAAGATTCCTTTGTTTCACTTCATCTTTTAACTAAATAAGTAAATAAATACAGTAGGTTAAAAAAGAAGCGGTGCTGCGCTGAGCCAACCCGGTCTCACGGCAGTTCGTGCAGTAGTCACGAAATTTAATCTATTGATTCGTGCTCATGAACACGAATTCCCTCTTTTTTTCGTGTTACTCGGCACGACTTCTAACCTGCCTGAAATGCAGTGGGATAAAGTTCGTGCCTCTGAGCACGGCTTCTAAGCTGCAGTATAGTTTTTTTTTTTTTTTTTTTGCCCCTGTCCCCCTTTTTCCCCCCTTTTCTTTTGAACTGGAAGCTCAGAAGCTGAATTATGCCTTTAATTGCGATCCTTAACCGCCACTTTTCCTTTTGACATGAATTTCTCCTCGTTTCATTTAATGTGGGGTGCTGCTTATGGTTGTAACGATGACATTTGTGGGGCTTTTTAGGTCTAAATTTATATTTACGTGTTTATGGTTAGTGCTATATTCGGTGTCCAATTTTTTCTGTGAGTTCCGTGGTCTGAAGCCGTTTTCCCTCTGTGTTAAATCCATGAACCAACGATGAATAAATAAATGAACTACAGTACCCATCACCCCATCGGCCGTAACCATGGTCACGCGTATTCCCGTTGCTGTCCAGCTAATTGCATTAGTTCACCCGCTTCGGGTGTTATCAGGTAATTACTGACTTTATTAGCGGTTTTCAGGCCTGTAAATATGGGCCAGCAAGGGCCGTCTGCACCTCGTAGTCAGTCGAGAAGGTAGTTATCGTTCTAACGGAGGATCACTGACAGAGAAGGACTACAGACGAAGGACTACAGAAGAAGGACTACAGAAGCCATGCTCGCTGACTTCCGGCGGATGCTGCAGTGTTCAGGTAAGAGGATTTCAATGGACAGCGTTTATATAGTGATATTATTACGGCCGTGAGTTCAATAAGCACTTGAAATTAGATTAATGTGGTGTAAGAGAGCGCTGATATCCCAACTCTGAGATGCATTTGTAGAGATTATTGCGGGTTTTGCCGTCTTTGAGACGCTAGCTTAAATTTTCTGTGCAAATGTTAGCGGATATCGTAGGAAAGCGTTCACTATTTAAACAATGTTATGACAGAAATATGAGCTTCTGGACTTACTAGTTAAGTAAAATGATTATTTTCAGCCACAGATTCCAAATAAATATCCTGATGAGCTTCAGTGCATCCATATTCAATATCTGCGAGTACAGTGCTTCATTTAATCTGCACTGAACTGACCCAGGCTTATCACAATGTAAAATAAAATGATACTGGTCTGAACACAGTTGCTGGATCAGGTGACCCTGAAGCCTCTCTTAGTTATGCTGCTATAGGCCTAGACTGCTGGGGAGGTTCCCGTGATTTCTTTATATTCACTGTAAACAAACCTTATATTTGCAAGTTTCTTATATTCAATATTTAAACAAAGAGCAGTCTGTTTATACTTCAGACTGCTGGCTTACTTGTGGTTCCTATGATACTTAAGAGTAGAATGGGATGCAGAGCCTTCAGCTCCTCTGTGGAAAGAGCCTTGAGGTGACTGTTGTGATTTGGCGCTATACACATAAAACTGAAAGTCTGGCTGCCTTTAATCCTCTGTGACAAACACGAGGATCCATGAAACCTGCCAGCACCTGAGAATGAGCTGAAACTTGCAGTGTATTACATTCCCATCATGGAGAAGCTTCCAGACTCTGGGAATCCTGTCAGTGAGCAGGGACTGATTCACTGTCCTCAGCTTTAAACAAACCCAGTCTCCATCTCAGGTTTTGACTCAGCCTGCTTTGGAGTCACTAATCTAGAATCATCAGGCTACTTACTTTCAACACCATAATTTTGTTACTGATTCAGTTTATAAACCTGTTTTGTGCTGCAGCAACAATCAAACATGTCCAGTTCATACATCATTGTAGTTTGTGTCTTTGCTCTTTCAGAACTGAATTGGAAATCCAAAGGTGCTGGAAAGCTTCTTCTCCAACCCTCAAAGCCAAACTTCACCCATGAGAGCTGACAGCATGCAATCATTTTGAGAAGTGACACTCTCATAAATAAAGGTGAGCAATGATACTTAATGTGTACTTTTTGATTATCATGTTTAAAGGTTTGTCATTGCTCACAGTGGCCTTGTATTCATTAGGCATTTCCAGAATAGTATCCAGCAGTTTCTTGTGAGCTAAGCTGAATCATTTTTCTTTTAATACATGTTTAACATTCACTTGAGTATTACTTGTTATACATAACTGTGGCTCTGAAACAAAGGCTCTCCTGAAGGAGAAGAAGAGAACCTTTAGATCAGGAAATAAGGAGGAGCTGAGAGCTGTGCAGAAGGATCTCAGAAGGAAAATCAGGGATGGAAAAAACACCTACAGAAAGAAGATGGAGGACCAGCTACTGCAGAGCAACACCAGTGGAGTTTGGAGAAGCTTGAACTCAAGTTCAGGCCACAAAGCAAGCCCACTCTGAGACTTAGAGTAGAGTGGGTGAACAACTTGGACCACTAGAACTACCAGCATTTTCACACTACTCCTTTTTCTACCAAGCGCCTCCAAATGGCAGTTTACATCTCATTAGGCCACCTTTTGTTATGTACACGGGGCCAGTAGATCGGAATGTGTGTGGGATGGGTGTGGGGGTGGGGATGGGTTACCACTGATGACCCAGGGTCGCCAGGTGTATAAAAAGCCAGGTCACAACACATATTTCACCTTTAATAAGAACAAATTTGTAATTGAGATCCCAGATTTGGAAGAGATGTTTTGTGTTCTCCGTGCTTCAGGTTCACAGCAGATGGAAGGAAACTCAAACAGCCACTAATGTAGCCTTTGTGCTGACTGTAGACTGAGGGATCTCTTCAAATTGTTGTATTCCTCCTCTTCCTCGTCACCCACTGCTTCAGATCTCGCTGTCACCATCAGACTGCAGCAGTTATGTTATTTAGCCATGAAACATGTCGTCACCCTCCCTTGATTTTTTTCAGGCTTTTCAGAAAACACAAAAAACTGAACCGAATGTTGAAAATTTAATTTAGACAAAAATAAAATTTTAAAAATGTCTTTGACCATTTTTTTAGGAGGGTGACGATATATAACCTTGTTCAGCCTGTTTAGGAATGCACTGAGATCAATAACCTAATTTCCAACGCAGATCTGGAGAAACAGCAAAAACCAACAGGACCCTACACAGCCACAGATGCTGCTCCAGAGCTAGAAGTTCTAAACCATAAAGACCAACCTGGGAAACTTGCTAAGTGTGACAGGTCCAACATAACCCCAGATACAGCCCAGCCACAGGGTGAACCAAATCTTTCAGATAATGACAACAGAGAACCAAACGCACCTCCCTCCTAAACTCACCAGCCTGCACCAACCTGACATTTCTCCTCCCTGAGTTAAATAGATGAATGGAAGTTAAGTGGTTACAAACATAAAAACCACGGGTCCACAGACAGGAGCAGTGAGCTGAAATCAGCACAAAGCTACCCGAGAGGCTGTATTGAACTACTATATATAATTTAATCATTTGTCCTGACTGGTTTCACCTCAGATGTTCTTTCTCCTTTTGGTAGATTTCTCCCACCTCTGTTTTGATGCCAAGAAGAAGAAGAAGCTGCTTCAGAGAAGTGGGCTTCATGGTCTCAGTGCACAGCAACATGTGTTTTCACTGCCACAATCAAAACATTGAATAAAATCTATGTATTGTTGTTTGGAAACGTGTCATATTACTGCATGCTAAGGTGTGTTATTAAAGAAAAAAATGAGTTCTATATTTCTGGTTTGATGATATCCGAAGCTTTTGATTCAAAACGTTTATTTTCCACTGCACAAAATATTTACTGTTGCACATTTATTTCTCATAGGGATTTTTTTTTTCTTTCCATATTTCAGTCTCTGGTTCTTGAGAGTCATGGCTCTGTCTGGTCTCTGACAGAGATCCTTAAAAATATTATTGGAAAGTACCTATTAATTTTACTTTCAAACAGCTTTATGTGAATGTTATCTTTTCATTTATAATTTTTAATATATTGATCACAGTGTAGTGTACCGTAGAGGCATCCAAAAATGATGAGACTGGGCTGCTTGTGTGTGATTTGGAAGGTTTGTGTCTGTCTGTGACTCTGCAGAGGTTAAAGCTGTGATCCAGTCTCAGTCTCTGACTGAAGGTTGCTGAGACTCTGATTAGATACACA
The DNA here is from genome assembly GCF_007364275.1 of Archocentrus centrarchus. Lineage (NCBI taxonomy): Eukaryota > Metazoa > Chordata > Actinopteri > Cichliformes > Cichlidae > Archocentrus > Archocentrus centrarchus. The sequence continues at coordinate 835,535 of NC_044348.1, forward strand.
ATGTGAAGTTCACAATTCTCTAAACAAATAAAATGGTAATGACAAACATGAACATCTGTACTTATTTCAGAGACATGAATGTTTACAAACATAATATTTATTTTAAGGATTGGACTTCATAAAGCGCACTGATGTTAGAGTGTGTGTTCATATTTAAATCATTTTGTAGGCTGAAATTGTAACGGTGGACCTGAGATGGTCCAGAGAAAGTAAACACATGTTAATTAGAATAATAACAACAACAGACTGAGACAGACAGCTGTGAAATGCGCACACAATGACGTCACCTCATTCACTGCTAGCTACACTGCTAGCTACATCGTATCATTCATGATCATCTATGTAAACAACGTTTAAAGAAGCCGCCACAGCTCTGCGGCTGTAACTGTTTCAAATCATATATTTTTGCTCGTTTGAACTCTGAGGATGTTTTTAAAACGGTCTTAAAAGGCTGTTTCTATGGTGGTTGTCACGGACGCCTCAGTAGCTTCTTAGGCTAACCTGGCGCGTCCGGTTCCTGCTGCTAGCTGTCTGCCGCAGGAAGGCTGCGTCCCATTTCAAAGAGCCGCCGCTCCGTCGTAACTGTGGCTCAAACACCACTTTATCCTTTAAGAAAAGGCCTTTTATAGCCATTTTGGTCGCAGTTTTGATTATAAAATAAAAGGGAAAATATAAACAAACAAAAAGCTTAACATTGAGAAGACTTGGAAGAACAATGTGACACTGATGAGAGGATAAGGCTTCCCAGGTCATTGCCAGGCCAAACCGGCTGGTGATCAGAATTATTTTAATTATTTTTTTACCCAGTTTCGCTGGCGGTGCAGCGCTCACAGCCTGTCCGAGGTCCCGGGCTGAACTTCAAGCCCAGCCCGTCCCTCCAGACAATACTCACCGCTCCACTATAATGACCGCTTTACTCTCATCTTTCTATTGTTTTTAATGGACAGTTCCGCTTACAATTACAGTTCAATGATGTGAGGATCCTTGGTACAGTATACAGCGGGCTGCTAATGAATGCGCTTCCACTATTACTGCTCCTCCTGGTGGATAAACAAGACATTACCACCATTTTCCCCAAATGCTGCTTAGGGGCGTTCCCACCAGTGGCCGGAATTCCTACGTCATTAGCGGGGGATCGCGTTTAGGCCGAGGTTCGGCCACGAATCGGCCAAGGACCGGCCAAGGTCGCGTCACGGATCGGCCGGAAATTTTCAGTGGCTGCATCTGTATAGGCTATATAATGCAATATAACAATATATAATATAAAATTATATAATACAAAATACCTTAGGGTAAACACATTGCCTACGATTTCAACAAATTAAAGAGGAAAAAAGTACAACTGTGTAATACCTCTATTAAAACGCTTGAGATGAAGGCTGAAGCCTTAAACGGAGGCTGAACGTGCCTGAAATGAAGAGAAATGCTTTTCGCATTAAACGAACCCTTCTCTCAATATTTCCTTAAATTTAACTTTCTGAAGCTTTCTTTTCTTTCTGAAAGTCAAATCGACGCGCGCGACTTTTTTCCCGGTTTCCCGTCTAACGTTTCCCGGGAAACGGGAAATGGTTCTGATCGCATTTCCCGGGAATCCCGGATCCCGGGATTAAACCCTAGTGACAACCCCTGCCCCTATTTCCAATCTTCAGGTGTTTCAGGTCTTTGGTGGGTAGACCATAAATTGTCAATCCCAAAATGGGCCCTGTGTTCCCAGACTATAAATTTGAGGCAGGTACTTCTTTCTGGCTGCTGTGCATCAGTCCGTTTTCTAACATGCCCTGTGTCACATTTGTTTTCCTTTAGGTTTTGTTAAATGCTGCATTTGGAACACTTACAGTACAAACATTTCGACACACATGCACACCCTACACCACTGAGCCTACTGCTTTCCATACCTCACCTCTCTCTAATTCAGTTGCTTAAGTTTGTTTGATAAATCATTTTAAACTGGAAAATGGTGTGTTCACCCTTTTTGCCATGGCCTTACCAGCCAGGTTGTGACATTTATGTGTAAAATAAAGTTAAAATCTGAATCTCTTACTCATGTTTTATGAGATACCCAACATTACAAAAAGAGTGCTGCACAGACCTATCAGCTGTTTCATCTCAGCAACATAGACAGCATTACTAATAAATGATGATTTCTGCAGTCCAATCAGACTGACAGGATCAGCAAAAAAGTTAACTGGGGAGTCTAAACTAGCTGTGGTGTTGATGTGAGAGAGATCAAGTGCTTAAAGGTCAAAGGTAACAAAGTGCTGCATGGATGTCTGAATGTACTTTGTAGTGTCAAGTCCTGTGAGAGTATAAAAATGCCAATCTATCTCTGTTTCCATCATGGGACATGCCCAAAACCTAAAACTTGATTAAAAGAATAATGTTTAACAGTGACTTTTAAATTCAAATTTCTAAAAAAAAGTTCATATTTCTCCTTTCAGAACCTGAACTCATGTTTCCAGTCAGATTTTTTTAAACTCGGTTCTCTCATAAAGACATTTGACAACAACTCTATTAGGTGTTTCCAAGAGGGAAAGCATTGAAGTCACAGTTTAAAGGGTAAAGTTTGCACTGCTTACAGTATACAGAGGATATGGAGACAGGTATGTAGACATAGGGTCCAGTTTTAGGCCACTTGCAGCCAATGGCTGTGCACGGATCGGCATTCCTGGTTGTAGCAGGAACAATGTCACCATGAACCAGGTTTTTTGCTGCAACACAACAAACAGAGAGTGGATGAATATTCAAACCCAGAATGTAAATGAGAGTATTACTGGTTTGATTGACATTAAAACCAGTTTGTGGTGAGTGTTTTCTTTATCAGTTGACATTCTCATTTTCTTGTAAATATTTGAATGTTTCATAAAATGTTTTTAAAAAACAAAAATTGAACCACAGATGTTTATGCAGAGCTTAATCTGATTTCTTTAGATACATATTCACAATATTTAATGGATGAAAGCACAAAGAATACATTTAACTATCAGAGCCCAGAAATGAGAAAGTGATTAATTCATCATTCTGACTGTTGGCAGTTTATCTTCTGTCAACCAGTCAGTTGGTTCATCTCTGGAATTTTTTTTATTATCATTCAGTATTTATATTTTACCCGGAAGAGTTGTATTATGTAAAAGTTCACTTACAAGAGTGAGCATTGACTTTTTCAATGGCTTCTGGGGGATCCATAGACCTGTCTGAGGGAACAAGAGGACAGCAACTGTAACTTTGATTATCATGTCAGCTGTTGTTGTTAACAAGTCACTTGGTTCAACTCTGGAATTTTTTATTATAATCTAGTATTTATATTTCAGCCACAAGAGTTGTATTATATAAAAGTTCACTTACATGAGCCAGTGTTGACTTTTTTAATAATTTCTACGGCACCCAAAGACTCATCTGATGGAACAAGAGGACAGGAACAGTTTAACTGTGATCATGTCATCTCTCAGATTACAAAAAAAAAAAAAAAGATTTCACTTCAGCATCTGGGAAATCTTTTCTCATTCAACTCACCATTTGGATCTTTAATGACAGCAGCCCTCTGCAATACAAAAATTGAAAACATTTTTACTTACTTTTACAATGCTGTTAGATTAAAAACTATCTGAAAATGCGTTGGTACCACCATGTTAGAATGACATTATGAGAATTGCTTGGCTTTCACAGAACAGCAGGCAGCGTTTAACATGATAATGATTTTGTTGAAAGAGTCAAACTTACCAGAGAAATGGCTGTCATTGAGAGGAAGAGGAGGAAGTTGAAGACTGGAATCATGTTGCTGGTCCTGCAGTTAATCTACAGACTTAAAACAGTCAATCTGAACAGTGTTTAGTTATAAAAGCTGTGATAAAAAAAGATTATCAAAAGTGTGCTGTATAATTAAAATGCTCAAATATTAAGGCAAATAAGAGAATAAGACAAACAGCTTAGCTGTTGTACCAGGCGTTTGGCTGCAGCAGGTGTTCAGCTGCTCCATCTTTATAAGCAGCTCACAGGGTGTGGCTGAGGTTACAAGCTCGGTTAACAAGCAACAAAAGGCTTTTTGGTTTTTTGTGGCATAGCTGTGTAAATTTTATTGTACCCATGTCTGTCCGGATTGTTCAGGGTGTGTTTTACTGTAAAGCCTGTCATTATTGAGAAAAGAAAGAACGTGAAAGCAGAATGAGGGAAGTTGGCTGTTAAAAAATAACTTTCAAAAGAAAGATAAGCTGACTAACAGGATACAAAATGGTTAATTATTAGCAGTTGTTAAACCTCTATAAGGGGGGAAATACTTTGAAATTCAAAAGTTCAACCTTAGAGTGTTATTGGAGGACATAAGACTTAATTACTTTTATAACATTTTTCAAAATGTTTAATTTACATGTATAAAATCAATGTCAGCAAAGTTACCATATTTGCTTCCATGTCCATAAACAGTAAAAGAAAAAATTTTGAAGAAATGTACAATAAAAACACATATATGGTGACAGGAACATGTATTTTAGACCATTACACTGTGCACAATATAACTTTATACAACATTAGGTCTTCATGACCACATGGTGTCATATATAAAGTGTGCGGAAATTACCAACAATAGTCACTTTCCCTATAAAGACAGTGAGCCAATATCAGATGTGACACTATATCTATCAAAATGACACAGCACAACTTAATGCCATGAAACATATGGTCCCTAATTTCAGAAACAGCCAGAGAGAGCCTAAGATCAGTGGGGCTTCTGCAGAGTCTATAAATTTATAGGACTGGGAGCCATTCGGCTCCTCCTTTTTTAATTGTATCTGGTTTTAACTTTAAACACAGGGTTCGTACGGGTGCTGGAAATCCTTGAAAATGCTTGAATTTTAATATTGTCCTTTCAAGGTTTGAAAAGTGCTTGAATTTTGGATATAGTGCTTGAAAGTGCTTGAAATTGTAACCGCTTTTTTTGTAAATAAAAATATAACTATCTGGTTGAACAGTTCGCTTATGAAACGGAGAAATAAAATGAGTCATAAAGTCTAAAATGAAAATTTCTCCGCATGGGTCTGGCCTGCCCGTCTGCATGTGATCTGTCAGTCTGTTTGTGACCACGCCCCTCCCCCGAAGACAGAGAGTGGCCGTTTTAATGAGTGTTCACTGGAAAACTGCAAACTCCAATTATGGATCAGACGAATATGGAATACTTTTAAGTCAAAAGTTACGAACATAATCCCCACAAATAATGTCATTCCTCGCGAGTAAATTCAACAGCGTAGAACTCAGCGCATCCACGGAGGCGCTCTCGTTCACTTGTACACCACTGCGCCGTTCTGTGGTCTGCAGCGATATGGCCTCCGATCTGGCGGATCAATTCAAAGGCTTCATTGAATTTTCTAAAATAGGCCATCATCGATTCACAGAAAGACTCAATAACGATATTAGACAGGAATAAGCTGTGAGTGCGGCGCAGCAGGTGTGGAAAGCAGCCAAAACCGCCGAAGATAAATTCAACAAGGAAGCGGAAGTATTGTTCCAAAAAGCTGAATCAAAAATGTAAGCCGTACACAGTAAACCGCAGAAAACCATGATGGATTTTATTCAGAAGGTATGTACATTGATTCTATATGTTCCTGGCGTGTTGTCATCTATGCTTATATTTGTACGCAATCTGGTGATTGGCGGCTGGCACTGCTGCCAAGTTTTGTGTAAGAAAACTCGCTGTTGGCTGTCTTAAAACTCGCCAAAGGACGAATCGAGGACCGGGGGTGGGGTTAGGTGTCCCCCTCGGTGCCGAAGAGAGGTCCGGGCGATGCCACAGTGTAGGAAGGGCCGCAGTATTGCTGTATGTACACAAAACACGGCGACAACGGAATTTTCATGTTTCCGGTGTTGTGCCAAAAAGTGATTTCCGATTTTATTTTTTATTTTTTTACTGTATTATCTTTCTTATATCGGTAAATAGACTGTGGCGCACAGGATTTATCCATCCATCCATTCGCTTCCGCTCATCCAGGTCGCCAGCCTGTTGCAGGGCCAACACAGAGACAAACAACCTTTCACACACACATTCACGCTGTCATTCACACCTATGGGCAATTTAGTGTAGCCAATGAACCTAACCCCAGTAAGTGCATGTCTTTGGAATGTGGGAGGCCCGGGCCAAGGTGGAATCGAACCCAGGCCTTCCAGATGTTATTCTAACTGTGAGGCAGCAGTGCTAACCACTGCGCCACCGTGCTGCTGCACAGGATTTATGAAGGGCTTATATATAAAATGAAGAAATGACTTGTTTTGCAAATATATTTATGACTGCATTACTGTATCAGCATTATAATCAGTCCAGTCGTTTTTGGCTACCCTTTATAGAACTATAATGTTACATTTGTTGCAATTTCTGCAGCCCTCTTGGCAGATCTCTCAGGAAAAAAGACATTTTTAATGTCAATGATAATTTTGACCTTCATTAATAAAGAATATATGAAAGGCACTTTGCCAAGAAGTGATTGCAGCTTCTACCTGTGACAGGAGTGTTGTTTCTCGCTCAGAATGACATAATATCATTCACGAGAGATGTGTTTGACAGATGTTTCACAGATGTTAGGCCAAAAATTAATCTACAGCCATTTAAATACAACCAATAATTTTTTGGGGGGAAATACTGGAAATCATTTTTTTGGAACAACACGGCATATCTCTAAAACTCTTCAAAAGTCCCCGATGACACCGGGAAAAGTCACTAAAGTTGATGCTGGTCACTTTTTGGACAAAAAAAAAAAGTCACTAGGGGGGTCTGAAAAGTCCAAGTGACAAAGTCACTAAGTTGGCAACACTATCTGCCGGTGTTGCCAAAAATTGCAGCTTCTACCATGTGACAGGAGTGTTATTTATGACTCAAAATGAGTTGACATCATTCATGAGAGATAATATTCGAGATATGCTTGACAGACCATACGTCAGCAAGTAATTTACAACTATATAAATACCAGCAATCATTTTTTTGGAAAATACTGGAAATCATTTTTTGGCACAAGACCCGCTATTCAGATGATACAGTGGTATGCAGATGTTTGGCCACCCCTGATAATTGTCATGATTTTCCTTTATAAATCATTGGTTGTTCAGATCAGCAGTTTCAGTTAAATATATCATAAAGCAGATGAACACAGGGATATTTGAGAAGTGAAATAAAGTTTACAGGATTTACAGAAAGTCTTCAATAATTATTTAAACAAAATTAGGCAGGTGCATAATTTTGGGCACCCCAACAGAAAATTTCATCAATATTTAGTAGATCCTCCTTTTGCAGAAATAACAGCCTCTAAACTCTTCCTATAGCTTCCAATGAGAGTCTGGATTCTGGTTGAAGGTATTTTGGACCGTTCTTCTTTACAAAACATCTCCAGTTCAGTCAGGTTTGATGGTTTCTGAGCACGGACAGCCCGCTTTAAATCCCACCACAGATTTTCAATAATATTCAGGTCTGGGACTGAGATGGCCGTTCCAGAACGTTGTACTTGTTCCTCTGCATGAACGCCTCAGTAGATTCTGAGCAGTGTTTAGGGTTGTTGTCTTGTTGAAGTATCCAGCCCCGGCACAACTTCAACTTTGTCACTGATTCTTGAACATTGTTCTCAAGAATCTGCTGATATTGACTGGGATCCATGTGACCCTCAACTTTAACAAGATTCCCAGTACCTGCACTGGCCCCACAGCCCCACAGCATGATGGAACCACCACCAAATGTTACTGTGGGCACCAAGTGTTTGTCTTGGAGTGCTGTGTTCTTTTCCCACCATGCATACCGCCCCTTGTTATGTCCAAATAACGCAGTTTATTTTCATGAGTCCACAGCACCTTATTCCAAAATGAAGCTGGCTTGTCCAAATATGCTTTAGCGACTCTGTTTGTGGCGTGTGTGCAGAAAAGGCTTCTTCTGCATTACTGTCCCATACAGCCTCTCCTTGTGCAAAGTGCGCTCAATAGTTGAATGATGCACAGTGACACCATCTGCAGCAACATGATGTTGTAGGTCTTTGGAGCTGCTCTGTGGGTTGACTATGACTGTTCTCACCATCCTTCTCCTCTGCCTATCTGAGGTTTTTCTTGGCCTGCCACTTCAGGCCTTAACTAGAACTGTGCCTGTGGTCTTCCATTTCCTCACTATGTTCCTCACAGTGGAAACTGACAGCTGAAATCTCTGAGAGAGCTTTTTGGATCCTTCCCCTAAACCATGTACATTTTGCGTACATGCAGTGCAATACAATGTTTTAATGGATAGGCAAGAGTATATTTACTACCAAGATATCCAGAATTTTTCAACACCGGGATGTGTTTTTAATACTTCCTATTACATTAAAATACCACCAAACCAGGAGAAATTAAATGTCATGAAAAAATATCAACATTTTCTTTGTACACTTTTGGGGAGGGGGTCTGAAAAAGAGTAAACTTTGGAAAATGTTGATAATTGTGAATGACCCCTTAATGTGCTGGAAAATCATGAAAATTGACCTTGGAAGTGCTTAAAAGGTGCTTGAATTTGATCCTGGAAAAGGTGTACGAACCCTGTAAACACCAATTATTTCTTTTTTTAAAAAAGCACTTAAATATTTTAAGTATGCTCACTCATGCTTTACTCACTAGAGTTCATCTAACCATTTGACAGTCTGCTCAGAGTTTACATAATCTATTGGCAGTCGGACCAGTTCCTTGGCTCACTCCCCAGTCTATTGGCAGCCTTCCCACTGCAGGTCTGCACCTGTTTTTTTGTTTCGTTTTGTTTTACAACCTCCAGCTGTCAAAATCCAGCTATAAATCTTTCTAATTAAAGGTATTTCTGGCACAAACCCTTCGTATATGCTTTATTGTAGGCAAAAAAAAAGAAAAGAAAAAAATAGTAAAATCCTGTGAATTAACAGTCACAAAAGTTTGTCAACATAGTCAAAATAAATGAAAGCAATACAGTCAAAATAAGTCAAAACAGTATTCAATATTTCTTCCAGTGTCTTATCTAGCAAACCAGTCTATATATGTATATGACACTAAAAAAAAAAAACACAGGATCACCAGCCCAAGGTTATCATAATCTCTGACAAACTATCATCTGTCCAACACTGTTTCCCAATTTTCCAGCCTCGATGCAGTCATTGCCTTGCTTGCCTGTTTTTACACCACCAGTGTTCCCCTGGTCTTGTCCTTGTAGTTAGTGTTCCCGTGTTCCCGGCTGTTTCCACTTCCCTCGTTATCCTCCTGTGTATTTAAGTCCCATGTTTTCAGTGCCTGTTGTTGCGTCGTCGTCTTGTCTTCGTCTTGCTCTTTGTTTCCCCATGCTGTGTGCCTCTGTCAGTTTTCCCTGTTTTTCTGGAGTTTGAGTTTGTTCGTGCCTTTTGTTGGCTCTGCCAAATAAAGCCGAGTTTATATCCTACCTGTCTGGCATATCCTGCATTGGGGTCCTCCTTCCTGCCTGCCACACAGCTGATCCATGACAGTACGACGCGACCATAATGGACCCTGCGGATACGGATTTGTACAGCAGCTCTCGCCTGGCTCTTGGAAAACCAGCGTCCTTGAAAAACATTCTTCTCTATCACTGCCAAACATTATAGTTAATGTTAACACAAAAATGCAAATTACATGTACAAGTACATAATTACAAGTACATGAATTAGTGAAATGCTAACATTCATGTCCAAACAGCTACTGGTGTTTCGGCATGGAATTGCACCCACCTATAATTTGATCCTTGCTCTGGACAAAGGACAGATGGAGTGACAGGACAGAGGCAATTCAGGGGGCCAATCAGATTTCAGATGGGGCCAATGCCCCTGTGGCCCCGCCCCTAGAATCGCCCCTGACGCTTCACAAACAGACATTTTCCAGAGTGTACAACGTGTACGACAGGGGGGTAACACCCAGCGTATGCTTTTCAAATAGTTAGAAAATGTCAGTCCGTCTGTGTAATTTGAGCGCTGCAATCTGACTGCCGATGGCCGAGGCATCCACACCACTGCACCATTGCTTGGTCTGGAGCGATATGGCCTCCGGTCTGGCAGATCAGTTCAAAGGCCTCATTATATTCTCTAAAATAGTCCATCACTGAGTCACAAAATGACTCTATGATGATATTAGACAGGAACAAGCTGCGAGTGTGGCGCAGCAGGTGTGGAAAGCAGCCAAAGCTGCTGGAGATAAATTCAACAAGAAGTGGAAGCATTGTTCCAAAAATGGAAACCGTACGCAGTAAACCACAGAAAACAATGATGGATTTGGCCTGCTTTCATCTATGCTGGCCCGTATATTTGTGCGTAATCTGGCGATCGAGGGCTGGCACTGTTGCCAACTTTTGTGTAACAAAACTCGCTGTCGGCTGTCTTAAAAATGCTAAAAGTCGCTAAAGGACTCATCGAGGTCTGGGGGTGCGTGCTGTCCCCCTTGGTGCCAAAGAGAGGCAATGCCACAGCATATGAAAGGATGCAGTACAAGCGCTGTATGTACACAAAACACGGTGACAGCGGAGTTTTCAGGTTTCAGGTGTTGTTTCAAAAAAGTTTTTCCTTTTTTTTTCTTTGTTTATATCGGTAAATATACTGGTGCACAGGATTTACGAAGGGCTTATATATAAAATGAAAAAATTACTTGTTCTTACCTTCATTAATAAAGAATATATTGTGCCGTCTGTTAAGACGTTGAAGAAGATGGTGAGAGATTGCCAACAAAAGTTGCCCTTTTAATAACAATTAAATGGTTGCTGTGTGGCGCAACCAAAACAAAACAGTAAGAACAACAAGACTGACTCGGTGCTGACGAGAGGGAACCCAGCATGTTTGATGCCGAAATCGCCCAACTGTTCCACTCAGACACTGAAGATGAGGAATTTTATGGATTTGTGGAAGATGAATGATTTAAAATGTGAGTGTTTTTTTCTGTATTTGTTACACCTGAACAATATTCTGAGTTACTGTGAATGAGCTGAATAAAGTTGGACTTACCTGACGCTTTTGTTTCACTCTACATATGTTTTATCATGCACCTTATAACCCGGTGCGCCTTATGTATGAAAATAGACCTGTTCACTGATATTGCGCCTTATAATGTGGTGTGCCTTATGGTCCACAAAATACGGTACTTTAAGTAAAGGTTTGCCCTTCCTTTCAAGTGAGTTGCTTAGTTAGAACATAGTTTAAGATTTTTTTTTATCAAGTTGCACCAATGGTTATAACAAAAAACAAATCAGCTAAAACACAGGAGTGTTGAATGCAGGGACTATTCTACTTTGAGATTTATTGGCAGTTGGAAAATTAGGAATTGATACACTACTGCCACTAGGTGGTAGAAGGTATGGTTCTAAATGTCCAGTAGCATATTTAGTGCTTTCAAATAAAAGAAAGAAATCTCCTCAGTCAAATGACTTATTCTAAAACACATTGAAGGTAAATTTGCATGTGTGCTTAGATTAGTGTAGATTTACAATAATATGTATAAGTTGTATGATTATGTTTTATACAGTGGCTTGCAAAAGTATTCATACCCCTTGAACTTTTCCATATTTTATCACATTACAACCACAAACAAATATATTTCACTGAAATTTAATGTGAAAGACCAACACAAACTGGTATACAATTGTGAAGTGTAAAGAAAATTATACATGATACAAAGCATTATTTTACAAATAAAAAACTGAAAAGTGCAGTGTGCAAAAGTATTCAGCCCCCTCGAGTCAATACTTTGTGGAACCACCTTTTGCTGCAATTACAGCTGCAAGTCTTTTAGGGTATGTCTCCACCAGCTTTGCACATCTAGTGACTGAAATACTTCATTACTGTACTTAAGTAGATTTTTCAGGTATCTGTACTTTACTTGAGTATTTATTTTTCTGACAACTTTTTACTTTTACTCCCTACATTTTTACACAAGTATCAGTACTTTCTACTTCTTACATTTTCAAAACAAGCTTGTTACTTTAGGTTTAATGCATCTGAGAAACGTTTGCATTTCCAGTCAGTGCGGGAGCTGGCTTTTGATTGCGAGCGTTTTTTTCTTGGAAGACGCAACTAGTGATGGGTCGGTCGCAAACGATCTGGCTCTAAGAGCCGACTCTTTGAAGTGAACAACGGGAGCTGGCCATTTTGATATAGTGCCACATCTAACACTAGCTCACTGCTAATAGTTAAACCATTTTGGTAGTTTGCTTAACTTTATTTTCAAAGCAATTTTGAACAAATGACTTTCCTCAGTCTGCTTTCTCCTCCTCTTCTTTCTTTCTTTTCTTTTAGACACAGTGTGCATTAGCAGTCACCTAATCAGAATAAACTGTTCTATATTTTTTCTTATGTCTCTAGATCTGTACTATAATCCATGCACTCAGAGGAAAAGGTTGTTTTTAATGCAAAAAAAAAAGTATGACAAAAGTGTTTAAGTTGTCATTGTATTATTATTTTTATTGATCCTTTTATACACACAGAGCAGCTAAAGGTAACTCAGGAATTAGGAACTAAAGCTGACATCAATAAAACTCAGGGATTCAAGGTCAACAACAGTCAGATGTAACAAGGAAAAAACTCCAACCTCTCTCACCAGGAAATACATTTTCTGGTTAGTAAGTCTTTCAGAAATTTGCATAGCAGTTGAACTCCATTATTTCAGTCTATTCACCCCTGTCCCTGCCAGTTCTTCTGGTACATGAAACCTTTCAGTAAGCAGCAATGTTTACATTACAGACAAAATCTTTGAGGACTCGTTTATGCATGACATATGAGATCTGTTAGATCTGTTGTGTGTACGCTTTTTTTTTTGTGTTCTTTTTGTTAGTTAGGAATGTGGCATAGCTGCATGTGTGTAGCTTTTATTTTATGGATGCCTGTCCAGGGTGTGTTGTGCTGTGAGGCGAATGTGCTAACCACTACTCCACTGTGCAGCTGTTTGGGAGCTTTTGATATCCCGATATGAAAAATTCATCCACTTTGCAACTGTCAGAAAGTTTCCTTTTTTATTTTATTTTATTTCATTAAGATGAGTTTCAAAGATCATTCTGAAAACAAACAAACAAAAAAACTCTTGAATAATCAGGCCCCATATTATCTTAAAGACCTCATAGTACCATATCACCCATATAGAACACTTTGCCCTCAGACTGTTAGCTTATTTATGGTTTCTAGGACATTTAAAAGTAGAATGGGAGGCAGAGCCTTCAGCTTTCAGGTCCCTATTCAGTGGAACCAGCTCCCAGATCTCCCAAAGACAGACACCCTCTCTATTTTTAAGATTAGGCTTTAAACTTTCCTTTGTGATCAAGCTCATGGTTGGGGCTGGATCAGGTGACCCTGAGCCCTCCCTTAGTTAAGCCACAATAGGTCTAGGGTGCTGGAGCTCCCATGATGTGTTGAGTATTTCTTCTTCACTCACCTCTTTTCACTCGCTCTGTGTTTATACACCACTCTCAGGGTTTATACAGGAATCCTAGAGTTCAGTTTACTGCTTTTTACTACCTATTTTTACTACCTCTAAAGTATTTTTACCACCAGCACGAAATCGAGCAGCAGCCTTTTTTGGGGTGGCGGTGGATTCACAGTACTAAGCCATGTAAGATGATAGCCCATCTCTCACCAAAGACAAAATTTTATCCCACTTACTTGAAGGTGTAACTGTGACTTTGTCTTGACTAAAACCTCATACACATTAATAATCCAAACACATTACAAGCAGATTTAGGAAATTTGTTTTTTTTAAGAATATAAACAAAATGCAATGAAATTCAAGTTTCATAAACCGATGATTTATTTTCCAATAGAATATTGAAATACTGGTTTACTGCTGAGGTGTGACAACAATACTTGTGCTCGTAGCTGACCTTGAGGTTGCAGTTGCAGTGCGTTGTGTAGCACCAAAAAACAAAATAGGGATCTGCTCCCCAGGCGCCCAAATCTGCTGCTGGTGACTGGTGGATGCTTGGTGTGATTTGGTCACCGTCACAGCATTCGAGGTCAAATTTATATTTTTTTCTGCACACTTTACAAAACGCCTCTCAATCATTCCCCATGACCATCTTAGGCCAGTCTTTGAATGCCGGGTCATCGACCCAAAGTTGTGAAAACTTACATTTTCCCATGATGAGACACAAAATGACTCTGCACATGCGCACAGCAGATCGGACAGCGGAACCAATAGACTCTTATCAACATCAGCTCAGGTCCTACTTAGTAGTTATATTTCTATACAGATTTTATAGTTAAACGAACTTAAAACAAAAAGTCTGCATCAATGGAAAAGTCAAAATATATTGAAGGGGTGATGAAAAATTTACTACCAAGTCAAATTCTGTTTGTTACCTATTACTACTTTTTAATAGCCTTAATTTGAGGTCATCGAATTTACTACCTTTTACTACCCTGCGGAAACCCTGCACTCTGCATTTAAGCACTAGTTATTATTAATCTCCCCTCACCCCCAAATGGTCATGCAAATGACTGCCCCTCCCTGAGCCTGGTTCCACCGGAGGTTTTTCCTTCCCACAGTCACCAAGTGCTTGCTCATAGGATGTCATTTTGATTGTTGGGTTTTCTCTGTAATTATTGTAGGGTCTTTACAAAATGAAACACCTTGAAGCGACTGTTTGTTTTCATGTATCCATCCGTCCATCCATCCATTCTCTTCCACTTATCCGGGGCCGGGTCGCGGGGGCAGGAGCCTAAGCAGAGAAACCCAGGCTTCCCTCTCCCCAGCCACCTCCTCTAGCTCATCCAGAGGGACCCCAAGGTGTTCCCAGGCCCGCCGAGAGATATAATCTCCCCAGTGTGTCCTGGCTCTACCACGGGGACACCTCCCGGTGGGACATGCCCAGAACACCTCACCCAAGAGGCAGTCAGGAGGCATCCTAATCAGATGCCCGAGCCACCTCAACTGGCTCCTCCACTTGGGGCAAGAACTCGTTCCTGAGCCAGAGAGGGCACTCCACCCTTTTCCATGGCCTCAGACTTAGAGGAGCTGATTCTCATGCCGGCCGCTTCACACTCGGCTGCGAACCATTCCACTGCGAGCTGGAGGCCACCCCCTGATGAAGCCAACAGGACCGCATCATCTGCAAAGAGCAGAGATGAGACTCCGAGGCCACCAGATTCTGTCCATAAAAATTATGAACAGAATCGGTGACAAAGGGCAGCCCTGACAGAGTCCAACACCCACAGGTAAAGGAATCCGACTTATTACCGGCTATACGGGCCAAGCTCTCACTGCGGTTATACAGAGACTGAATGGCCCTCAACAACGGGCCAGACACCCCATACTCCCGCAGGACCTCCCACAGGATATCCACAGTCGAATGCCTTCTCCAAGTCCACAACGCACATGTAGACTGGTTGTGCAAACTCCCATGCCCACTCAAATATCCTTGATAGGACAAAGAGCTGGTCCAGCGTTCCGGGACCAGGATGAAAACCGCATTGTTCCTCCTGGATCCGAGGTTCGACTAACGGACGGACCCTCCTTTCCAGCACCCTGGCATAGACCTTACCGGGGAGGCTGAGGACTGTGATCCCCCGAAAGTTAGAGCACACCCTCCGGTCTCCCTTCTTAAAGATGGGGACCACCACCCCGGTCTGCCAATCCAGTGGCACTGCCCCAGATCTCCACGCGATGTTGCAGAGGCGTGTCAACCAAGATAGCCCTACAACATCCAGAGCCTTCAGGAACTCAGGACAAATCTCGTCCACCCCAGGGGCCCTGCCACCAAGGTGTTGTTTAACTGCCTCAGTGACCTCACCCCCAGTGATGTTCAAGTCATCTCCCTCGTCCTCAGACTCTGCTTTCACTACGGAAGGTGTGTCAGTGGGATTCAGGAAGTCCTCGTAGTATTCCTTCCACTGTCCGACTATAGCCTCAGTTGAAGTCAGCAGCACCCCACTCTCAGTATAAACCGTGTGAGTGGAGCACTGCTTTCCCCTCCTGAGTCGCCTGACGGTTTGCCAGAATCGCTTCGATGCCGTCCGAAAGTCTTTTTCCATAGCCTCACCGAACTCCTCCCACACCTGAGTTTTTGCTTTGGCCACTACCCGAGCTGCATTCCGCTTGGCCTGTCGATACCTGTCAGCTGCCTCCGGAGTCCCACAGGCTAACCAAGCCCGATAGGACTCTTTCTTCAGCTTGATGGCTCCCTTCACCTCCGGTGACCACCATCTGGTTCGGGGGTTACCACCACGACAGGCACCAACCACCTTGCAGCCACAGCTCTGAGCAGCAGCCTCAACAATGGAGGTGCGGAACATGGTCCATTCGGACTCAATGTCCTCAGCCTCCCTCGGAATGCTGTCGAAGTTCTGCCGGAGGTGGGAGTTAAAGATCTCCCGGACTGGGGCTTCTGCCAGGCGTTCCCAGCGCACCCTCACAATACGTTTAGGTGCGCCAGGTCTGTCCAGCATCTTCCCCCACCACCTGATCCAACTCACCACCAGGTGGTGATCAGTTGACAGCTCAGCTCCTCTCTTCACCCGAGTGTCCAGAACATAGGGCCGCAGATCTGATGATACGATTACAAAATCGATCATCGACCTGCGACCTAGGGTGTCCTGGTGCCATGTGCACTTATGGACATCCTTGTGTTCGAACACGGTGTTTGTTATGGACAAACTGTGGTTTGCACAGAAGTCCAATAACAAAACACCATTCGGGTTCAGATCGGGCAGGCCGTTCCTCCCAATCACGCCCCTCCAGGTCTCACTGTCATTGCCCACGTGAGCGTTGAAGTCTCCCAGCAAGACTATGGAGTCACCAGATGGAGCACTCTCCAGCACCCCGCCCAGCAACTCCAAAAAGGGTGGGTACCCTGAACTGTCATTCAGCGCATAAGCGCAAACAACAGTCAGGACCCGTTCCCCAGCCCGAAGGCGCAGGGAAACTACCCTCTCGTCCACCGGTGAAAACTCCGACGTACAGGCAGCAAGCCGGGGGGATACAAGAATACCCACCCCAGCTCGCCGCCTCTCACCGAGGGCAACTCCAGACTGGAACAGAGTCCAGCCCTTCTCCAGGAGACTGGTTCCAGAGCCCAGGCCATGCATTGAGGTGAGCCCAACTATATCTAGCTGGTATCTCTCAACCTCACGCACTAGCTCAGGCTCCTTCCCCACCAGAGAGGTGACATTCCATGTCCCAATAGCCAGTTTCGATAGCCGGGGATCAGTCTGCCAGGGCCTCCGCCCTCGGCCACCGCCCGACACACACTGCACCCGACCCCTACGACACCTCCTGCGGGTGGTGGGCCTGCAGGAGGGCGGGCCCATGTAACCTCTTCGGGCTGCGCCCGGCCAAGCACCACGGGCTAATGCCTGGCCACCAGACGCTCTCCCTCGAGCTCCCTCCCCAGGCCTGGCTCCAGGGTGGGGCCCCGGTAACCCTATCCCGGGCAGGGTAAACTGTTCCCTTGTTTTTTCACTCATAAGGGTCTTCTGAACCGCTCTTTGTCTGGACCCTCACCCAGGACCAGTTTGCCATGGGAGACCCTACCAGGGGGACAAGCCCCCAGACAACATAGCTCCTGGGATCACTGGGACACACAAACCCCTCCACCACGATAAGGTGGCGATTCACGGAGGAGTTGTAGAAAACATTCAGTTTTTATCACTTTGACACATTCCACAGTTTGATTTCTGACTATATGAATCCTTCAACAAGGTTGTGAATTCTTTCTTTCATCCACTTTGAGTTAAATAAACCTACAACGCTGATGCTCCAGACCTCAAACTAACCTAATGTAATGCTGCTTTTGACCCACAAAATACTTTGGAGCTCTGCTTGTTAGTAAGAAGATGTTTGTAATCATATATTATCCATCTGGCATGATCAATTTGCATTAAGTACCACAATGTGACACTAAAACACAGGAGTGAGTGATGCTAAAAATGGGCTTCTGCATGTGTGTGTAGAGATTAACTTAACATCACAAGTGATTTATGCTCAATGATTTTGTTAAGAAACACCTGTGAAAAGATTAGTGACAAAGCTCATGTAATGTGACATTAAAGGCAATTTCCTGTTAAAATCCTGGACGTTTCTAAGAGACCCAAAGATTTGAGCAGTAGTGTGTATTGTATGCATGTATGTGATAAGGATTTAGTTTCAAAGATCAGAATTTTTGAACTCTGTCTTTCAGGAAAACTTGAGTTGAAGTGTTTGAAGGCTGATATCAAACTGTCCCTAACAAGTCCACTTTATTGCATGCTCATTTTCTGTGATTAGTGGTGCATAGGTGTTTAAGATGTGCATGTTGTTGATGCTTATTAATCTGTCATGCTTATTAGTGGCTCATGCTTGCTTAAAGCCTATGTCTGTACTTGACCACAGAGGCAGAGCATCATTCAATCCTGCCAGCTGCCTCTCTTGGCAGCATTTTGAGGATGACAGACTCCACTTTCTCTGCAGGAAGACAGCTCATAACTTTTTAACAGTCTCTCCCTGTACTGATGCTCCTGTATCATCTGCTCTAATCAATAATCACAGTGCAATCTACACCACAGCTCAAAAGTTTGAAGTCAATTAGAAAGGTTCAGTTTTCTGAATGAAATTTGGTTTTATGTTAACACTAAACCAACCATTAATGTAAAGAAATATATAATTGCTTCATTGTGAGACTGATCCTAAATTCTGAATAACACTGCATGAAAAGTGGGTTTTTCGACAGTTTCTTGTATGTAATATTGACGCGCGCCTTGAGTTTTAGGTCTTTCAGCAGGAGGCTTTGGTCAGAACAGTAAACTGTAGGGAAACTGCCGTGAACTCTCTGTGTCAGTGCTCCCTCAGCTCCCCCCTCTCCTCAGGTCTAGGGCAGACTTTCATATGTAAGGGAGGTTTCTGTGTCATACAAATGCAAATCAACTACTCACCAGGGGTCACCAATACTCACCAGTGGTCTACCCCTCCCAAGTTGTAACCAACATATTTTTATTTCTACAGCAAAACATTCAAACAAGACTAATCTCACAAGAAATCATTCTAATTTATAAATTTGAATTATCTAGTTGGAAATATATTTTTGGAAGTTTTCAGCTTTTGTCCCTTTTTCCAATAAGGCTGTGAGCTTCTGTCTGTGAGCCATTGTCATGGAGTTTTTTGTGAACCCTGAACTTTAGTGGACTGAGGGAGATAAACAAAGGCTATATCTTGATTTTGGTGACACTACAAGCATTATTTTCATTGAAAAGCATACTCAGTTTTCAGTCTAATTCACTGTAACAAAAAGTCTGTCACACCATCATCCTCTCCTGTGCAGTGGCTTCCCAGCTAGCATTGAACATTCAGACAACATCCCATGAACGCTGCTATAAACGTTCAGTGAATGTTCACATGCATTAATGACATTAAAGACTACCAAGGCAGATGGAATACGAAAATGTATAAACTTTTATTTTGCTATACATGGATGTACATAAGAGATATCAGCAAAACCTTCATGAGAAAAATGTAAATGTAAAAAGGTAAATAAAAAAAAAAAATAAGGAAAATTTTAATGCAACAGTCACCTTCTCAGTTGTCCTGCTTAACCCTCGTGCGCCCCGCAAGGGGTCACCCGGACCCGTCCCCCCATCCCACTGAGGCTTGGGGGTCGAGGGGACCCCAGGCCTCCTGACTGCCCGTAGTTGAGGTGGTGGTGGTGGCGGCGGGTGGGTGGGTGGGTGGGGGTCGAGGGGACCCCAGTCGTCCCAGTGGCGGAGGCGGCGGCGGGGGTCACTGGGACCCCACGCCTCCCAGCTCACTGACAAGGGGCCCCTGCAGTGGTGGTGGTGGTGGTGGGGGTGTGTGGGGGGGGGGTGTGTGTGTGTGTGTGTGGGGGGGGGTCGAGGTGACCCCAGGCCTAGCAATGGCCGCGGCGGCGGGGGTCGAGGTGACCCCAGGCCTAACAACAATGGCGGCGGCGGTGGAGGTGCGGGTCGAGGTGACCCCAGGCCTAGCAATGGCAGCGGCGGCGGGTCGAGGTGACCCCAGGCCTAACAACAATGGCGGCGGCGGTGGAGGTGCGGGGTCGAGGTGACCCCAGGCCTAGCAATGGTGGAGGTGCGGGGTCGAGGTGACCCCAGGCCTAGCAATGGCGGCGGCGGTGGAGGTGCGGGGTCGAGGTGACCCCAGGCCTAGCAATGGCGGTGGGGTGGGGGTCAAGGAGACCCCAGGTCTCCCAATGGCGGTGGCGGTGGCGGCGGGAGGGGGGGGGGGGGGGGGGGGGGGGGGGGGGGGGGGGGGGGGGGGGGGGGGGGGGGGGGTCGAGGGGACTTCAGGTCTCCCAGCTCAACGGGACCCCTTGTGGCCGGCGACATTCATTGCATGCTTGCTATTGCCCCCGCCCCCCAGTGGCCAGCGATAGTCATTGCACCGCGTGTGACGGGGACACTCGCGCGCACACACAGACGCGCACGCACGCACGCGCACACAGACACACACTCGCACACACTCGCACACACATGCGCACACAGACACACACTCGCGCACACACACACACACACACACACACACACACACACAGACACACACACACACACACACACACAGACACACACACACACACACACACACACACACACACACACACACACACACACAGACACACACACACAAGCACGCGAGGCTACGCAAAGGCCACTGCAATCACAGGTCGAGGACTCGACGACGCGAACCCGAGGATCACGATCACGATCGCCATCGTCATCGACTTCAGCTTCGCCAAACAACCGCTCGATCGCGATCGCGATTGCGATAAAAAAAAAATCGCACTCGTGGGGTTGGCCAGCTTCGTTTATCGGTGAGGCGACACGACGCAAACCTACGATCGCCATCATCATCACCATCATCATCATCATCACCATCGCCAAACAACCACACTCGATAGCGATTGAGACACTAAAACAAACAAAGCGGTGTCACGCGAATCGTAAAGGACCGTGACCGTTGACACAGCAGGCAGAGGAAAGTCGGGTCATGTCGCGTACGCGAGCGTTCGATTACCGGCGTGCGACGCGACTGCCGCCGCCGGATGCTGCGATCCCGTTGCCTCGGCTAGCTGAGGCAATCGCGGCGATCGCGTCGTCTCGCGGCCACGCCGCCTCGGACGATCGGGGTTCCTCCTGGGGTCGGAGTTGCGGACCGCAGTCTACCGGCGAGGACCGGGCCGGGGACGGAGGGTACTGCGAAGAGGGAGATTACGATACTGAAGAAGAAGAAGAAGAAGAAGAAGAAGAAGAAGGGGTAGAGGGTGCCAGAGGGCAGGATGAGGAGAGATATCGCGACGCGAAGGGAGTTTGCGACACGGAGGATGAGGATGATGACGAGGGAGATTACGATACAGAAGAAGAAGAAGAAGAAGAAGAAGAAGAAGGGGTAGAGGGTGCCAGAGGGCAGGATGAGGAGAGATATCGCGACACGAAGGGAGTTTGCGACGCGGAGGATGAGGATGATGACGAGGGAGATTACGATACAGAAGAAGAAGAAGAAGAAGAGGGTGCCAGAGGGCAGGATGGGGAGAGATATCGCGACACGAAGGGAGTTTGCGACGCGGAGGATGAGGATGATGACGAGGGAGATTACGATACAGAAGAAGAAGAAGAAGAAGAAGAAGAAGAAGAGGTAGAGGGTACCAGAGGTCAGAATGAGGAGAGATATCGCGACACGAAGGGAGTTTGCGATGCGGAGGATGAGGATGATGACGAGGGAGATTACGATACAGAAGAAGAAGAAGAAGAAGAAGAAGAAGAAGAAGAGGTAGAGGGTGCCAGAGGGCAGGATGAGGAGAGATATCGCGACACGGAGGAGGAGGAGGAGGAGGAGGAGGAGGAGGAGGAGGAATTGATGGCGTCGAATCGAGGGACGGTTACGTGGAGATCGACTCCGTTCTCCTCCGATCGCCGGCATCGTTCCTCGCGACGGCAGCGGCGCGTCTCGTCATCTTCGTCGAACCCGGGTCCCACGGAGCGCGCCCGCGACGCCGTGTCGCAAAACTCGACGGCTTCGGCGTTCCTGGCGTACTTTGAACCCCAGCTCGAGGACCGGGTGATCGCGATGACAAACCTGGAGGCCGGCAGGAGGGCCAGGGCAGGGAGGGGGATCGACGGCTGGCGACCCATGGGTCGAGCCGAGTTTCGCGCGTACGTGGGACTGCTGATCCTCGCCGGCGTGTACAGGTCGAGGGGCGAGGCGTGCGAGAGCCTGTGGCACGCGGAGACCGGTCGCTCGATATTTCGCGCGACCATGCCCCTCAAGCCGTTCCGCGCGTACTCCGCGGCCCTGCGATTTGACGATCGCGACACCAGAGAGGCCAGGCGCCTGGCCGCCGGGCACGACACGCTGGCGCCCATCAGGGAAGTGTGGGACGCGTGGTGCGAAAGGCTGCCTCTCCTGTACGAGCCCGGACCCGAGGTCACGGTGGACGAGAGGCTGGTTCCCTTCAAAGTTGCGTGCCTGTGTGTGTGTGTGTGTGTGTGTGTGTGTGTGTGTGTGTGTGTGTGTGTGTGCGCGTGTGTGTGTGTGTGTGTGTGTGTGTGTTTGTGTGCGGTGTGCGTGTGTACGACGGAGGCGGTGTGCAAGGTTTTACGCGTAATGAAGCGCTACCCAAAAAAAAAAGGAGAAAAAAAAAGAAGAAAAACAAAAACTCCTATTCTACACCCCACCCCCACCCCCCCTCACCCCAGGTCGATGTCCCTTCAGGCAATACATGCCCAGCAAGCCGGCCAGGTACGGGATCAAGCTGTGGGTGGCGTGCGACGCCAAGTCCAGCTACGCGTGGAAGATGCTGGCGTACACCGGGAAACGCAACAAGCGAGGTCCTCCCGAGAAAAACCTGGCGTCCAGAGTGGTGCTCGAGCTGACCGAGGGACTGGGACCGGGCCGCAACGTCACCTTCGACAACTTCTTCACGTCGTACAAGCTGGTCAGGAGGCTGTTTGTCCAAAGGGGCCTCACCTCGCTGGGGACCTTGCGCGCGAACAGGGCCGAGATCCCCAGGCGACTGCTCGAAGTCGAGGGCAGACCGGTGCCGTCGTCGCGATTCACGTTCTCGTCGACCGCGGAGCCTCCCGACGCGGCCGTGGTCTCCTACCTGGCCAAGCGCAACAAGAACGTGCTGATCCTCACCACGCACGAGCAGCACGTGCGCGTCCCGGGGCTGAGCGGGCGGGCGGACGGGAAGCCCCTGGCGGTGCTCCACTACAATCGCACCAAGGGAGGCGTGGACAACCTGGACAAGGTGTTGGGCACGTCCAGTTGCAGGAGAAGGACGACTCGCTGGCCCCTGGCCCTCTTTCACAACATGGTGGACGTGTCCGCGTACAACGCCTTCGTGCTGTGGAGGGAGCTGAATCCCGCCTGGATGCCGGGCAAGCGCAACAAACGCAGGCTGTTCCTGGAACGGCTGGGCAAAGAGCTGGCGGCTGACGCAGCCGCCGCGAGAGAGGGGACGAAGGAGAGGGCGAGGGGTAACGGCGGCAACGGCGATGGCAAAAGCGACAACGCGACAGGGTCGTCGCGCGACGGCAGGCGTGGCGGCGAGTCCGAGGCGTCGTCCGAGGCGAGGAAGAAGAGGTGTCGCATGTGCCCCAGGAGCAGGGACGCCAAGACCAAGACTCTGTGTCGCGGCTGTCGCGAGCACGTGTGCGGCAAGTGCGCCGTGGTCTACTGTCCAAACTGCGCCTCGGCCCCGTGTCAGTGATAAACGCGCGCGCGCACGCACGCACACACACACACACACACACACACACACACACTTGGCCAGTGCGCCACTGCCCAATACGCCTCGGCCCCGTGTTAGTGATAAACACACACACACGCACACACTCACACACGCACACACACACGTGGCCAGTGCGCCACTGCCCAATACGCCTTGGCCCTGTGTTAGTGATAAACACGCACACACACACACACACACACACCCACACACACGTGGCCAGTGCGCCACTGCCCGATACGCCTCGGCCCCGTGTTAGTGATAAACACGCACGCACACACACACACACACACACACACACACACACACACACACACACACACACACACACACACACACACACACAGGGTCTAAGCAGCACTATGGGGATTCACTCTGTCAGGGGGTCGGTTCGACCCCACCTGAGACCCACGTATGTATCACGCGTTTGCGAGTCCCCATTGCAGAGGGGGTCCTTCGTGCCCCGGACACGTTCTCGTGAATTCAAACGCAGTGGGAGCACAAGGGATAACTGAATGTTTTTTTTTTGTTATTTTCTGCCACATTAGACAAATAACTTCCTTAAAATGTAATAATGAGTTTGACTCTGTGTGGAAACATTATACAGGTCCTCCTACATAACAGCAAATTTCTCATTTGTGTTGGTAGTAACTGTAGTTAACAGGAAAGCGAGACTTTAACTGTTCAGTGTTATTCCAGTGTTGGCTTCATCATCCAGTGGTTTTTGTTTTTGCTTTCCTTCCTCTCTCGTTTCAGAGTCCAGGATGGGGTACGTTCCTTTTTTACAGCAATGTACATTTTACAGCTAATACTTAATCTGTGTAATCTCAGGCTCGGCAGATAAAACACTTCAGTCCAAGTCAACAATGCAAAGATTTTTCTTTAGTCCTAAAACTAATAATTACTGCAGTAGAGACTCCTAACATATAGAGTTAATAAAAGTAAGGATGATGCTTCATTGCTTGGAAGAATACAGAAAGAGTAAAAAATATTGGAGATACCAATCATATAGTATTACAGTAATTTGTATGTATAAATCTAAAAATTGCATAAATGAAAAAATAGAAAAAATTACTGCAATGTATTCCCAGCACTTACATGTTACACTGTTTTATTTTAAATGCATAATGCAGCCCTTGTGGATATATAATATCCAGACATTGTCATTTTCATACAACTGAGACTGATGGTGGATTTTGAGGTTGAACATACTGTAAGAGCAGCCACGAAGTTTTAATTATTTTGTTTGTTGGAAATTTCTGTACAGGAAAAGAACACAACGTTAAGAAAGTGCAGACCAACAATCTGCAGACTCCATATGATTTCAACTCTGTCATGCAATATTCCAGGTGAGTTTCTGTGTGAGAATAGTAAAGTAAGAACAGAGCATTGACTTGACTTTTAAGGTATGATCTTACCTCACAAAAACACAGTCAGCAATACACAATGACTGCATCAAAGAGGCATAATTGTAAATATTTCAGTGTAATGTGACTTTTCAGCAATTAAAAAAGAATATTTTAAGTATTCTAGATATAAGCGTGAATATTGCACAAGTAAAGTATCTGCTGTTATTGGTTCTTTTAGAACTGCTTTCTCCTGTAATGGGCAGCCAACGATGGTCCAATCCTAATCTTAATTTCAGACATGCTACTTAGATGAGTGCCAACGACATTGCTCGCATAACCAGGCTTTATAGATGCTGTGAGTAAAAACAAAAAACTACATTATCATTTTGTAAGAAGTAAATAATTCACAGTACTCAATGGATTTTATTTATTTTTTTTCCTAAACCAGAATTCTGGCAAGAAACTTCATCTTTCCTGAACTCAAACTGTAGTAATCTGAACAAGGCATATTTACACTTCAGACATTAGTCTGTTGAACTCAAGTTGAACTAAATCAAACTAAGGAATAAAATAAATTAGTAGGGGGGGGGGTGATGATCCAAGTCTACATAAGTTTGAGTGCATATCTTTGAATTTTCTTTTCTTGTTTGACTATTTCTATAATGAAGTTGCATCAAATAAATATTTCCAGCACAAGGGAGCAGTGTTGTTCCAGTATTTTACAGGAATGAATGCTACTGTACAGAGTATCAGTGTGTTTCTTACCGGTCTACAGTATTTGATTTGTAGCTCCTTGACTGTTGAAACTTTATCACAAAATAAAACTGATAGCAGGTTTCTTTGCACAGTGTGTTCAGCTCAAATATGTTAACCCTCGTGCGCCCCGCAAGGGGTCACCCGGACCCGTCTCCCCGTCCCACTGAGGCTTGGGGGTCGAGGGGACCCCAGGCCTCCTGACTGCCCGTAGTTGGGGTGGCGGCGGTGGGGTCGAGGGGACCCCAGTCGTCCCAGTGGCGGCGGAGGTGGCTGGGGTCACTGGGACCCCACGACTCCCGGCTCAGCGTGACCTCCCCTGCGGTGGTGGGGGGTCGAGGTGACCCCAGGCCTAACAATGGCGGCGGTGGGGGGTCGAGGTGACCCCAGGCCTAACAATGGCCGCGGGGGTGGGGGGTCGAGGTGACCCCATGCCTAGCAATGGCCGCGGTGGGGGGTCGAGGTGACCCCAGGCCTAGCAATGGCGGCGGTGGCGGTGGTGGGGGGTCGAGGTGACCCCAGGCCTAACAATGGCTGCGGTGGGGGGTCGAGGTGACCCCAGGCCTAACAATGGCCGCGGGGGTGGGGGGTCGAGGTGACCCCAGGCCTAGCAATGGCCGCGGTGGGGGGTCCAGGTGACCCCAGGCCTAACAATGGCGGCGGCGGGGTCGAGGGGACCCCAGGTCTCCCAGCTCAACGGGACCCCCTGTGGCCGGCCACATTGATTGCATGCGTGCTATTGCCCCCACCCCCCAGTGGCCAGCAATAGTCATTGCACCGTGTGTGACGGGGACACTCGCGCGCACACACAGACACGCAAGCACGCACGCACGCACGCATGCACGCGCACACAGACACACACTCGCACACACAAACGCACACACTCACTCACACACACACACACACACACACACACACACACACACACACACACACACACACACATACACACACACACACACACACACACACACACACAGACACTCACACACACAGCCATAGACACAATCAAGCACACCAGACCGGACCGAAAGCGAGGCTACGCAAAGGCCGCAGCAATCGCAGGTCGAGGACTCGACGACGCGAACCCGGGGATCGCGATCACGATGGCCATCGTCATCGACTTCAGCATCGCCAAACAACCGCTCGATCGCGATTGCGATAAAAAAAAAAATCGCACTCGTGGGGTTGGCCGGCTTCGTTTATCGATGAGGCGACACGACGCGAACCTACGATCGCCATCATCATCACCATCATCACCATCATCATCATCATCATCATCACCATCGCCAAACAACCACACTCAATAGCGATTGAGATAAAAAAAAAAAAAAAACAACCCAAAACCGCCCAAAAAACTGCGCACCACCGAGCGCGGACTTTGCAACGCGATAGCCCCAAGCCGAGTTTTGCTTCCGTCACTGCATAACAAACGACACACTAAAACAAACAAAGCAGTGTCACGCGAATCGTAAAGGACCGTGACCGTCGACACAGCAGGCAGAGGAAAGTCGGGTCATGTCGCGTACGCGAGCGTTCGATTACCGGCGTGCGACCGCCGCCGCCGGATGCTGCGATCCTGTCGCCTCGGCTAGCTGAGGCAATCGCGGCGATCGTGTCGTCTCGCGGCCACGGCGCCTCGGACAATCGGGGTTCCTCCTCGGGTCGGAGTTGCAGACCGCAGTCTACCGGCGAAGGACGGAGGGTACTATGAAGAGGGAGATTACAATACCGAAGAAGAAGAAGAAGAAGAAGAAGAAGAAGAAGAGAATAAGGAAAGCGGAGGGCAGGATGAAGAGGGAGAACGCGACATGGAGGAGGAGGATGATGATGAGGGAGATTACGATACAGAAGAAGAAGAAGAAGAAGAAGAAGAAGAAGGGGTAGAGGGTGCCAGAGGCCAGGATGAGGAGAGATATCGTGACACAAAGGGAGTTTGCAACACGGAGGATGAGGATGATGATGAGGGAGATTACGATACAGAAGAAGAAGAAGAAGAAGGGGTAGAGGGTGCCAGAGGGCAGGATGAGGAGAGATATCGTGACACGGAGGGAGATTGCGACAGGGAGGATGAGGATGATGATGATGATGATGATGATGATGATGATGAAGGAGATTACGATACAGAAGAAGAAGAAGAAGAAGAAAAAGAGGAAGGTGCCGGAGGGCATGATGAGGAGAGAGATCGCGACATGGAGGAGGAGGAAGAGGAATCGATGATGGCGTCGAATCGAGGGACGGTTACGTGGAGATCGACTCCGTTCTCCTCCGATCGCCGGCATCGTTCCTCGCGACGGCAGCGGCGCGTCTCGTCGTCTTCGTCGAACCCGGGTCCCACGGAACGCGCCCGCGACGCCGTGTTGCAAAACTCGACGGCTTCGGCGTTCCTGGCGTACTTTGGACCCCAACTCGAGGACCGGGTGATCGCGATGACGAACCTGGAGGCCGGCAGGAGGGCCGGGGCGGGGAGGGGGATCGACGGCTGGCGACCCACGGGTCGAGCCGAGTTTCGCGCGTACATGGGACTGCTGATCCTCGCCGGCGTGTACAGGTCGAGGGGCGAGGCGTGCGAGAGCCTGTGGCACGCGGAGACCGGTCGCTCGATATTTCGCGCGACCATGCCCCTCAAGAGGTTCCGCGCGTACTCCGCGGCCCTGCGATTTGACGATCATGACACCAGAGAGGCCAGGCGCCTGGCCGCCGGGCACGACACGCTGGCGCCCATCAGGGAAGTGTGGGACGCGTGGTGCGAGAGGCTGCCTCTCCTGTACGAGCCCGGACCCGAGGTCACGGTGGACGAGAGGCTGGTTCCCTTCAAAGGTGCGTGTGTGTGTGTGTGTGTGTGTGTGTGTGTGTGTGTGCGTGTGCGTGTGTGTGTGCGTGTGTACGACGGAGGCGGTGTTTGACGCGGTGTGCAAGGTTTTACGCGTAATGAAGCGCTACCAAAAAAAAAAAAAAGGAGGAAAAAAAAAAAGAAAAACAAACACTCCTGTCAGCTCGAGCACCACGCCAGGTGCTCGAGCTGACAGAGGGACTGGGACCGGGCCGCAACATCACCTTCGACAACTTCTTCACGTCGTACGAGCTGGTCAGGAGGCTGTTCGTCCAAAGGGGCCTCACCTCGCTGGGGACCTTGCGCGCGAACAGGGCCGAGATCCCCAGGCGACTGCTCGAAGTCGAGGGCAGACCAGTGCCGTCGTCGCGATTCGCGTTCTCGTCGACCGCGGAGCCTCCCGACGCAGCCGTGGTCTCCTACCTGGCCAAGCGCAACAAGAACGTGCTGATCCTTACCACGCACGAGCAGCACGTGCACGCCCCGGGGCTGAGCGGGCGGGCGGACGGGAAGCCCCTGGCGGTGCTCCACTACAATCACACCAAGGGAGGCGTGGACAACCTGGACAAGGTGTTGGGCACGTACAGTTGCAGGAGAAGGACGACTCGCTGGCCCCTGGCCCTCTTTCACAACATGGTGGACGTGTCCGCGTACAACGCCTTCGTGCTGTGGAGGGAGCTGAATCCCGCCTGGATGCCGGGCAAGCACAACAAACGCAGGCTGTTCCTGGAACGGCTGGGCAAAGAGCTGGCGGCCGACGCAGCCGCCGCGAGAGAGGAGACGAAGGAGAGGGCGAGGGAAGACGGCGGCAACGGCGACGGCAAAAGCGACAACGCAACAGGGTCGTCGCGCGACGGCAGGCACGGCGGCGAGTCCGAGGCGAGGAGGAAGAGGTGTCGCGTGTGCCCCAGGAGCAGGGACGCCAAGACCAAGACTCTGTGTCGCGGCTGTCGCGTGCACGTGTGCGGCAAGTGCGCCATGGTCTACTGTCCAAACTGCGCCTCGGCCCCGTGTCAGTGATAAACGCACGCACGCACACACACACACACACACACGTGGCCAGTGCGCCACTGCCCAATACGCCTCGGCCCCGTGTTAGTGATAAACACACACACACACACACACACACACACACACACACACACACACACACACACACACACACACACAAGCACACACACACACACACACACACACACACACACATGGCCAGTGCGCCACTGCCCAATACGCCTCGGCCCCGTGTTAGTGATAAACACACACACACACACACACACACACACAGGGTCTAAGCAGCACTATGGGGATTCACTCTGTCAGGGGGTCGGTTCGACCCCACCTGAGACCCACGTATGTATCACGCGTTTGCGAGTCCCCATTGCAGAGGGGGTCCTTCGTGCCCCGGACACATTCTCGTGAATTCAAACGCAGTGGGAGCACAAGGGTTAAAAGGGAGTTTTTCCTTTCCACTGTCGCCAAGTGCTTGCTCATAGGGGGTCGTTTTGACTGTTGGGTTTTCTCTGTATTATTGTAGGGTTTTTACCCACAATACAAAGCACCTTGAGGCAACTGTTTGTTGTGATTTGGCGCTATATAAATAAAATTGAATTGAATTGAATTGAATTAAAATTTGTGTATTAAGTTATCAGTGTTAGAGTGTTATAGATTGTTTGATCATCTCTTTCTCTTTGTGCAGTTGCAATTTTTTAGAAGCCAAGCTGCAGTCAACACACACAAGCAAAAGGTATTGTTAAATTTTAATGTATTTGATTTTTCTATTCATTCATATTAATTTTGCTACAGTAAAATCATCATTAAATTCAGTTCACTGAACATTATTACTTTTGCTTCTGTTTTTGCAGTGTTTTATCAGTTGTCATTCAGTGTAGTGTCTAATAAACCTAAGTGTCTCCATATCTAAATACATTAAAATCTGGAAAAGTTATTTTTTTCTTCTTAGTAAAAAATGATTTTACACTTCAATGCAGGCTGTGCAATGAGGTGATCATACAAGTGTTGTATTTAGAGTACTTTGACTGGGTATTTGTTAATTAAGCATTTTTTGAATGGTTGCGAGACAGCTTGCTGTAATGTCACGTAACATGGACTAAAATGAAAATATCATTGTACTGAAATTATGTAATGTCACCTCTTCATATAGGTCCTCAAGTAATTCACAAGGCTGATGGACCTGGATAGACCTCTGTTCATTCTATGAGCATCTGGACAGCCGTCTATTCAGTGGTTCAGGTCAAATGAGGGGGTTAAAGAAATTACACCCATACTGGAACGTCTTCACAAGGATGTAAGTACATTTCTTTACTTTGAAATTGTTTCAGTGCAATAGAGACTAGAGACTTGCCAGTATACTCAGTGCTTGTCACAAGCCCAAATAAATGGGGAGGATTGCATCAGGAACAATATCTGGTGTAAAATCTTTGCCAAATCAAACATGCAGATCAGCAAGAATGAGAATTCCATACAGCATCAGCTGGGGTTATCTTATGCAGAGCTGTAGCAGCTACAGATAAAGCTGATGAGCCATACCATGAAGATATGGGAAAGAGTTTTTGAAGAGAGGTGAAGGTCAGTGAACAGCAGGATGGTTTCATGCAGAAATTGAGCACAACAGTAGAAAACCAGTAGAAGAGTGAAAAGAAGGTTTACAAGATGGTAGTGAGACCTGCTGTCATGGATGGTTTGGAGACGGTGGTTCTGACAAAAAGACTGGAGGCAGAGCAGGTGGAGGCAGAGTCGAAAATGTTCAGCTCTCCATTGGGAGTGACCAGGATGTAGAGCAGAGGTGGCCAACTCTAGGCCTCGAGAGCCGGTGTCCTGCAGGTTTTAGACGTGTCCCTAATCCAACACACCTGAATCAAATTTCTGAATTACCTCCTCAGTATGCAGTCAAGTTCTCCAGAGTCCTGCTAATGACATCTATATTTGACTCAGGTGTGTTGAAGCAGAGACACATCTAAAACCTGCAGGACAACGGCTCTCGGGGCCTGGAGTTGGCCAGAAATAGTGACATCAGAGGGAAACAACTTGTCTCCAAACTGCTTAAACTGAGCAGCTTGGAGACAAGATTTGCGAGGCAAGGCTGAGATGGTTTGGACATATACAGAGAAGGGATAGTGGATATACTGGACACAGGAAGCTGAAGATGGAACTGCAAGGCAGGAGGAAAAGAGGAAGACCTCAGAAGATTGATGGAAGGAGGACATGCACAGGGTTGGCATGGCAGAGGAGGATGCTTGGGATAGGGTGGGATGGAGGCAGATGATCCACTGTGGTGACCACTAAATGAAGCAGCTGAAAAAAAGAGACTGTATCAATAGGGATAAGGCAGAAGGATGAAAGAGAGGAGGAGGAAAGATGGAAATGAAAGAAGTGAAGGGGATGGGAAATAGGAGAGAGGGCGAACCTAAATACTAAAAAGGTAGATATAATGTTGCCAAGTCCCATCTCTGTTCTACTTGTCTTAATCATGTAATGCTTCCTTGATTTATTTTTTCTTTTACATTTACTATTAGTTTGTATATAAAAAATATTTTTATTAAATAAATATTGTCTTGCAAATTTCAAGTGTGGAACCAAAATATGTCCTTGAAATCACTTGTGGACTGATGGGCAGCTGTATGCTCTGTTGGCAGGCATCGAATCAAAGACAGTTGGGCAGTGGCGTTGCAGGGCCTACCAGGGTACGTGAGGAAGTATCCTGCATTCCTGAAGATGTGTGAGGTAGGAGTTTATCATTTAAAAAGAGACAAAAAAACAAAACTAGTTCACACTGAGCAGGGTAACACTTGTGCCCCCTGGATGCTGAATGATATGACAAAGGATTACATAAGCACTGACACCATTGTTTTGTTTTTCATGAAGCCTACAGATCCTGAGGAGGATATCAAGGGAATCATCACTAGAATATTTTATTGGTTGAAGATGAGAGGGAACCTCTTCCAGCTTCCTGCAATGATGTCGACATTGTAATCAAGGAAAAGCTCGTCATACGTCACCTGCGTGATGCCCCCAATGCTTTTGTGATCCTGATGGGACTGCTGTACATTCTGAACCTTAAAAATCCAAAAGACTTGAAGAACACTTTTGAGGTAATTCAGCACCTGTTTATGGGAATGACTTTTGACTCATTTACTGCAGGAGTCCACTCTGAAAAATAAATTGCTCAGGGATGGGAAGATGTTTCTGCACTTGTCCTAAAGGAACTGTACTTGTGATGTTGTCCTTTGGTGCCAACATCACTGAAGAGCTTTATAAATCTACTGTTACTACATACTGCAGTTAATTTTATATTCTGTGTGCTCTCTGTCTTTGAGACACTTGAATTTATGAATTTTGAACAAGTCACTTGTAGACATTAATGCAATAAAATTCTTGACTGAAATACATCTTGAGATATTTTTGTGTGCATTATGATTTTTGTGTGCATTATGATTATGTTTAAGATGGATTTGTTCATTGTCGAATTATAGTAGTTTTGTAAGTATTAGTTTTCTCATTGTAAGTTTTGGAAAAGCTTATTTCACTGTAACGAAGAATTTGTTGACTCAATTTGACTTAGTCAAGTAAACTTGTTGCTTTGACTCAGTTAACTTTTGAATATGTAAAGCTTCAAGTGAACTACACTTAAATAAATGAGTTGATCCAACATGCAGTTTGTTGACTTAACTTTTCATATAAATTCATTTGGACTAAAATGATTAGTTAGTTGAACTGAAAGCATGTAATCTGAACTCAGTTTATCAAGTTCAGATTACATGCTTTCAGTTCAACAAACTAATCATTTTTAGTCCAAATTACTTAACTTCTTATATAAAGTCATCAAACTGCATGTTGGATCAACTCATTTATTTAAGTTTAGTTCTCTTGAAGCTTTACATATTCAAAACTTAAGTGAGTCAAAGCAACAAGTTTACCTGACAAAGTCAAGTTGAGTCAACAAATTCTTTTTTACAGTGCAGTAAAAATTATGATCATACTAATGTTCAATCTGATGAAAAACATCAAATTCTAGTAAAACTGCAGTCTCTGCTGATGCATCAGGTGCTGCTGCTTCATCAGCAGAGACCGCAGTTGTACAAGAATTTGATGTTTTTCATAAGATTAGTATGATCATATGTGCTTTTATACAAAAGCACTCCTTTTTCTATAAATAATGAACATTTTCATGACAAAATTTCACAATTTCATCTGAACTGATATGAATTATTAATTATGAAATATTAAATATATTTCCAGTCATAAAATTAGGACTCTTTTACTCACCTCTTTTGTTGGGTTTTCTCTGTAAATATTGTAGGGTCTTTACTTTACAAAATAAAACACCTTGAAGTGATTATTTTCATGTAGTGCTATATAAATAAAATTGATTTGAGTTGAATTGAATTGTAATTAATAAAATACTATTGTATGTCTAAGAAAATACTTCATGTTACATTGCACTGTGGTCCATGGTAAATACTAATGTACTAACCAATACATAAAACAAAACAATAAATAAATAGAGAAACTGAGTTAAACTGTGTTTCATAGTGATTAAAAATATTTTTTCTTATGTCTCTAGACCTGTACTAAAATCCATGCACTCAGAGGAAAAGGTTGTTTTTTAATGCAAAAATAAAAGTATGAAAAAAGTGATTAATTTGTCATTGGTATTATTATTTTTATTGATCCTTTTATACACACAGAGCAGCTAGAGGTGGATAACTAAGGAATAAGGAAATAAAGCTGACATAAATAAAACTCAGGGATTCAAGCCCCACAACATTCAGATGTAACAAGAAAAACTCCTCCAACCTCTTTCACCAGGAAATACATTTTCTGGTTAGTAAGTCTTTCAGAAATTTGCATAGCAGCTGAACTCTATTATTTCAGTGCATTCAGCACTGTCCCTGCCAGTTCTTCTGGTAGTTAACAACAATGTTTAGGGAAACGATTAGGGCAGCAGACGTGTTGGCATTCAGATAAAATCTTTGAGGACTCGTTCTTGTGTGACATATGAGATGTGTCAGAACAAAAGTTTTTTTTTGTGTGTGCTTGTTTTTTTTATTTTTGTTAGTTAGGAATGTGGCATAGCTGCACGTGTGTAGTTTTTATTTTATGAATGCCTGTCCAGGGTGTGTTGCCCTGTGAGGCGAATGTGCTAACCAACTACACCACTGGGCAGCTGTTTTGATATTCCGATATGTAAAATTCGGCCACTTTACAACTGTCTGAAAGTTTCCTTTTTATTTCATGGCAACACTGATAATTGCTGCCATGAAGATGAGTTTCAAAGATCATTCTCAAAAAAAAAAAAAAAACTCTTGAATAATCAGGCCCCATCTTATCTTAAAGACCTCATAGTACTATATCACCCCAATAGAGCACTTTGTTGTCAGACTGTTAGTTTACTTATGGTTTCTAGAATACTTAAAAGTAGAATGGGAGGCAGAGCCTTCAGCTTTCAGGCCCCTATTCAGTGGAACTAGTTCCCAGTTTGGATTTGGGAGACAGACACCTTCTCTATTTTTAAGATTAGGCTTAAAACTTTCCTTTGTGATCAAGCTCAAGGTTATGGCTGGATCAGGTGACCCTGAGCCCTCCCTTATTAATCTCTGGCTCTCATCCACAGCATATCTTTTGTCCTATTTAACTCCCCTCACCCCCATCTGGTTGTGCAAATGACTGCCGCTCCCTGAGCCTGGTTCTGCCAGAGGTTTCTTTCAGTAAAAGAGAGTTTTTCCTTCTCACTGTTGCTAAGTGCTTGCTCATAAAGGATTGTTTTAATTATTGTATTTTCTCTGTAATTATTGTAGAGTCTTTACCTTACAATATAAAGTGCCTTGAGGCATCTGTTTGTTGTGATTTGGTGATATGGAAATAAAATAACTGAATTGGCATTAATCAGATCTTATTGTATGGTTTAAAATATTAGAATGACACATTACACTATGGCCCATGGTAAACACTAATATACTAACAAATGCATAAAACAAAACAATAAATAAATAGAGAAACTGAGTTAAACTGACCATTTAAATTGTTTATGTCTAGACCTGTACTGTAATCCATGCACTACACTAGCTGTTTTGGAAATTAAGGGCCATATGTTTGATGGTGTCAAGTTGAGCTGGGGCATTTTGATAGATAAAGTGAAACATCTCACACTCGCTCACTGTCTTTAACAACTACTAATAGCTAAACCATTTTAAACCTGTTGGTTGGTAGTCTGCTTACCTTTATTTTCAAAGCAATTTTGAACAGCTGACTTTCCTCAATCTGCTTTCTCCTCCTCTTCTTTCCTTCTTTTCTTTTAGACACACTGTGCATTAGCAGTCACCTAATCAGAATAAACTGTTCTGTAGACAAATAGTAAAATAAGAGTCTTCACCTTACAATATACAGTGCCTTGTGGTGACCATTGTGAATCATGCTAAAAGTTTTTAAACAGCAAACGCCATCACCAGTGGGGATATCCTTCTACAATTAATGAAATATAAAATGCATTTAAAAGTCAGGATAATAATACCCACGCCCCCTTCACACCTGGGCACATGTGTTCACGCACATGATCAATAGAGGGTCATAACCACCTCCAGGGGACTACGCCCACAGGGGTTTAAATACCTGGGTCTCCACCATTTGGTTGAGAACTGAAGAAGCCTTTCGGATGAGAGGTGAAACGTCTTCAAGAAACAAAAAGAAGTCCAGTCGCCTTTTTCAAGCTCCAGAGACTACTATGACCTGGATGACTGAGAATCTACACAGACAATACTACAGCCCCATTTCATTATAGAAAACCCTTCAGCAGACATCGTATTTTTTTGTGCAAAACTTTTTTGCCCTAATTTGGAGGCTTTGCCCTAAACTTTCATCTAAAAACTTTTATTCACCCCTGGATTAGTAGAGATTCATATTTTTTGATTATCTTTAACATATCTACAAATGCTGTTTGGTAACCTCAACCTAGAACAGACACAAAAAATATCCATGTATACAAATTAGAGAAAGTACATACTGCACTCTTGTACAAGGGTGTGTACTGCATAATTTCTTTCCGTTTATATCATTTATAACAATAACCCAGATATAATGCATACATACAAGGTCATCCATACTACATTATCTGCACAACATCACTATAATCCTCAGATAACCATGTATAAAACATAATGCAACCTTGTTATTTACATTTGAGCAATATTGCTGAGCAGCAGGTATGGATTTAATATTGCTCAATGATGAAGTATAGTCTGTATTATTTATGGCTATGAGCAGGGGCGCAGCTACATACTTTCTGAGGTGTATGAGGTGTAGCACCCCCCTTCCCCCACGCGCACGCATGCACACGCACACATACACACACCATCCGCATCCTCTCAACATTTACTGTGTTCATGTGTGCAGATCTCACTTATTCATGGACTTATAAAATACAAGACTTCTATGACATAACTTACCAACTGTCTTTAAACCAGTCGGGGGGCAGGAGGAGGGAAGGTGAAGGAGCGCAGGGGTGCCTAATCAGTGCCATGCCTCTGTTATTGATCATATCATATGCACAGCTGTTAAATACAGAAAATGCAACTAGAGAAATATTTTCCCCACATCGTTTTGGCGCCCCCCTCTTGTGCGGCGCCCCTATGCATTGCATATAGTGCATACCCCCTTTTTGCGCCACTGGCCATGAGTCATCATGTCTGTGTATATTCTCAGTCATCCAGGTCATATAGACTCAGGAGCTTAAAAAAGGTGACTGAACTTCTTAAGCTTATTCATTTCACCTTTCATCTAAAAGGCTTCTTCAGTTCTAAGAGAAGCAGAACAAAAGAAAACACTAGGGAACACAGGAGTCCAAACAATTCAGGGGGCCTCCCCAGCCAAGGAGCCAGACCCAAGGGCTGGGGAGCACCACGGAAGCGAGGCAGTTCAGTGGGCCACCCAGGGGAATGCCTGGTCCAGGCGGGTCAGGGGGGCCAACCGCAGTGCCAGCAGCGGCAACGAGTCGGGTCAGGAATCCGACCGCAGTGCCAGTGGTGGCGACAAGGCGGGTCAGGGAGGCCGGGAAAAGCCAGACTGTCTGGCTGCTCGGGTGCTTCTGGTTCGGGGGGTGGCTCCAGCTGGGGAGCTGCTGCAGTTGCAGGCTCGGGTGGGAGAAGGTGTAGAGTCGTGACCAAGAAATCCTTCACCAACCCGTGCAAGGAACCAAACAGCCATGGAAAGCTATCCATCAGTCCTTGCAGCTTGACTGTGATGGCTTCTTGTTCTTCCTCACATGGGTCGGATAACAGTTCGTAACACAAGGTGTCCATTCTACGAATGATGGTCCTCTTCATCTCATCAGAGAGGAAGAGAGCCACTGTGTCAACAGGCTGTTGTGGCAACAATGGAGCGGAAGTGTTGTGGAAGTGCTATGGTTTCCCATGACACAGTTAACCAATTCCGGTGATATTATACCGCGGGGTTAAATGGGGAACCACACTTTGCTGCTGCCGGGAAGAGGCAGGTGAGTGAGCGGTTGGAGTGAGGAAAAGTTCGCCCACTCTGCCGCTTGTCTCCTGCTGGGGGAGACAAGCGGCATCCCTGGGGACTGTTCCAGAATGCAGGTCCCCCCAGAGCCAGGCAAATGCCACTGAATCTATCGGTGTCTGCGAGCTCCATTGTCTGATCATGTCCTTCTGTCATAAAATGCTGCATAGCAGGCAGGATGAGGACACCAATGCAGGACACTGGACACAAATGCTAACTCAAAGACTCAGCTTTATTGTTGAGAATCACAGGGGGCTGAACTGGGCAGGGCCAGCAGCAAAAGCTTGGCAACAGAATCACAAATGGAAACACACAACAGAGTGCACTGACAAGGACAATGACGAGGACACGACAACAAGCAGGGGAAAACACAGGATTTAAATACACGAGGGCTGATGAGGGAAGAAGACACATCTTGGAAACACAGGTGAACAACATAACACTAATGACACAAAGGAAAACACAGGTCAAACATAAATACAACTAAGAAGGCTGGGTCAAAAGACCCAGGACCATGACATATACAATCATATAATCCCTAAACCTGAATGAAGGGAATAAACCATGCAGAATTTACAGGAAACTGTGTCTTAAAATAGAGGAACAGGTTGAAACCTTTCTTGGCTTTCTTAAGACTGATGATAAATAAAAATAAATAAATAAAATGATTTATAAAATTACATGGATGTCATAACACTAGTTTTACTAACAATGTATTGATAATTTTAAAATGCAGGAAATTGTATTCCTTTGTGTTACTCATTTTAAATTGCTTTTCAAATCTTGCACTAAAAGTGGCACTCCAAAAAAAGTGTCCACACCTTTCAATAAAATGAATTAATAGTTCACATCTCTGGTAAATTGCTACAGTAATTTTACGGGCAAAAAATACCTTTGCAGACAGGTAGACCTCAGACTATTACTATTACTATGCACATAAGGTGACCATTCAAACAGCTCTCCCACCCCCACAGAAGGATGACTTCCAAACTCAAATATCACTTTTATGCCTTTTCTTGTTTTAGGCCCTGCTTACATGAGAATGCTTTTAGATGAAAATGGTAAACTTCTTTTGCATTTTGGTTGTTCATTTACACGACAATGCTGTTTTGAGTCCCTGAACCACTCCAATGTCCGTCTCCATCTAATCTGGGAAAGTTATCCATAATGGGAGGTACTGGCACGTGCACTTTGGTTGTGACTCACTTTTTCTGCACACGCGCGAGTAGATCAACAACAATAAACTATGGGGGATTCCAGGGTGCTGTTTGTCCTACTCGATCTTTTGAATATAACAATGCTTTTTTTAGGGTTAGGGTTTTGGACTGTGGCAAACTGGTAAAGGACCCCAATGCAGGACTCAGACGAGGAGGTAACAATAACTTAATGCTTTAATCCAAAAGACAATGTGGCATAAACATAAATGTAGCATAAACATCAATGTGGCATAATCATCAATGTGGCATAATCATCAATGTGGCATAATCATCAATGTGGCATAATCATCAAATCATCATAAAGCACACAGCAGGGAAAAACCAACAATTAACTGACGACGCAACAAGGAACTAAACAATACAGAGACCTTAAATACACAAAGGGATATGAGGGAAAAGGAAACAGGTGACAACACAGGTGAACAAAATACACTAACAAAACAAAAAATGCCAAGGAGCAGCATAGTCCAAAACAAAACCCGGCACCCAGACCAGGGCGGGCGGAGGGGGCCAGGAAGCAGGGCACGAGACAACAACCAAAAGGGCAACAAAGTCCAAAAAAACAAACCAAGAAAGAAACAAAAAGCGGCAGCATAAGGCTGGAAAAAGGAGTCCAAAAACAAAACATAAGCAACGAAGTACACCAAAGACCCAACCTTTCAGGGGGCCTGCCAGGGAAACCACAAGGGTGGCAACATAATTCAGAGGGCCAACCACAATCCCAGTGGCGGTGGCAAGACAAAATGGGAGGCTGACTGCGCTCCTAGCGGCGGCGGCGAAGACATGGAGACGAGACTGGAGGCCAGCCGCGCTCTCAGCGGTGGCAAGGATGAAGGCGAGCAGGAGGCCGGCTGCGCTCCCAGTGGCGGCGGCGGCAAGGACGAAGGTGAGCGAGAGGGATTGCAGCGAGAGGGATTGCAGCGAGGGGGATTGCAGCGAGGGGGATTGCAGCGAGGGGGATTGCAGCGAGGGGGATTGCAGCGAGGGGGATTGCAGCGCTCCCAGCGGCAGCGGTGAGGACAAAGGTGAGCAAGAGGGACTGCAGCGCTAACTAAGGGGACCAATATTAAAGAAACTGGGGAGACCTGAAGGATTGAGGGCACTGAAGGCACTAAAGGGACCAAAGGGGCTGAAGGGACCTGAGCAGAGGGGACTAAAGAGACTGAGGGGACCTGAGCAGAAGGGACTAAAGAGACAGAGGGGACCTGAGCAGAGGGAACCTGAGGGATTAAGGGGACCTGAGGGGCTAAAGTCACCGAGGAGACCAAAGCAGAGGGACCAGAGGGGACCGGAGCTGAGGCCGAGGGGACTGAAGGGAGTGAAACTAAAGGGACTGGGGCTGAGGGACCTGGGGGAACCAAGGAAGCAGATGAGGGGCCTGAAGGGACCGAGTAGACCAAAGGGACTGGAAAAACTGAGGGGCCTGAAACTGAGTGGACCGAAGCTACAGAGGGAACCAAGGGAGCTGAAGCTAAAAGGACTGACACAGAGGGGAGCGAAACTGAGGGGTCAGTTGTTGGGACCAAAGCTAAAGCTGAGGGAACAGAGGAGCCCGAGGGAACCAAAGCTACTGGGGGGACCAAGGAACTAAGGCTGAGGGAGCTGAGGAGACCGCTACTAGGGAGACTGAGGGGACCTGAGGGACAAAAGCGGGAGCTGAGGGGACCTGAGGGACTAAAGTGGGAGCTGAAGGCACTGAGGTTAGAGGGGCTGAATGGACTGAGGGAACTGAAGGGACCGAAACAGTGGGGACTAAAGCAGAGGGAGCTAAAGGGACCAAAGCCAAGGGAACTGGAGCTGAAGGCACTGGAGTTAAAGTTGAGGGAGCAGAGGCTAAAGGAGCTGGGAGAACTGGAGCTGGGGAACTGGAGCGGGAGCAGAGGGCTCTGGAGCTAGGGGAATTGATGCTGAAGGGAGCGACACTATAACTGACTGAAGGGGAGCTGCTATAGCTGGCGTGGGCATCATGGAGCGTGGTCGTGGCTTGGGTGCTGCTGCAGCTAGCAGCTGTAATGGCTGATGAGGAGGCTCTGAAGCTGGTTGCTCTGGTTGCTGACTTGGGGCTGCTGCAGGCGGCTGATGGTGAGGGGCTGCAGGAACAGGAACGGGTGCATCCAACTTCATAATATCCCTCACCAAGTCCTTAATTAAAAGAGGCAACGAGTCCAAGAGCCAGGGAAAAGTTCGAATCAGCCTGGTCACACTGTGCACAATGGCTGTCTTACTCCCCTCACTGGGTAGTGTAAGCCATTGTTTATATAAGTCCATTAAATAATCAAAAATGTCCCGCTTCACTTTATTGTCCACAGCATCAGTCTTAGGGGGAGACGAAAAGTCTTTATCTTTAGCTGGCATTGTGGCGGGGAAAGTGAACGCAGGGTTTTGTGTTTGCTTAAGAAACTCACTTTCCCCAGTGGCCACTTTATTAGGCACAGCGGCAGTTAGCTTAATTGCTGAAGTAACAGGCAAAGTCAGAGAGTTACTCACGAAAGACCCGGTGCTGCCACACACGGGCGAGTGAGCAGAATTGTCCTGAGGCTGCACAGACCGTGCAGTGAAACCAAGCTGGTGTTGTGCAGTGCTTACAGGTGCGGCAGGCGAATGCTGCCGATTCCCTGGTCCTTCTCCTGGAATCTGGCAAAGGCTGAAGCAAGGTGACGGACGGCATAATTCGCAGAGGAGGCGAAGAGAAATAGCCGCCTACTGTGATTGCCGTCGGAACAGGCGGAGGGGTTGCAGCTGGCGGAGTGATCAGCTGCTGTGGCGAGGCTTGGACTCAAGGCTGTGGTGGAGCGTGACGTTGCTGGGCCTTTTGCCAACTAGCCAGCCCACCCAGGGCCAGGCGAGTGCCAACAAACTTTGACTGGCATTCAGGGGTGAGCCAGGGCTTCCACCTCGCTTTTTCACACAGGTAATAATCCATTACCTCTTTGCGCTCCTGTCGATCATAGTCCGTGGGATCCATTTCCTGGTCGCGTTGTACTGTCAGGTTTTGGGCTGTGGCAAGCGTGGTAAAGGACCCCAATGCAGGACTCAGATGAGGAGGTAACAATAAAGCTTTAA
Source organism: Archocentrus centrarchus (assembly GCF_007364275.1). Lineage (NCBI taxonomy): Eukaryota > Metazoa > Chordata > Actinopteri > Cichliformes > Cichlidae > Archocentrus > Archocentrus centrarchus. The sequence goes on from NC_044348.1 coordinate 877,934, forward strand.
TCCAAAAGACAAGAACGTGGCATAAACATGAACGTAGCATAAACATCAACGTGGCATAAACCACACAGCAGGGAAAAACCAACGATTAACTGACGACGCAACAAGGAACTAAACAACACAGAGACCTTAAATATACAAAGGGATAACGAGGGAAAAGGAAACAGGTGACAACATGGGTGAACGAAATACACTAACGAGACAAGGGGAAGTAAACCTAAACACAAAGCACAAGGAACACAAGATCGTCAAAATAAAACAGGAAGTGACTGATCAAGACACACATGTAAACTTAATAGAGGGAATCTAACCCAGACCAAAACAGAAAACTACATACAACACACAGGGAACGCTGGGATGTCAAACCAAACACAAAAGGGCCAAGACACAGACAATACACACAGGAACACAGGGAAGACCAGGATTAACATGGAAAACTAAAAAAAGGCAAACTCCAATCCTAATACTAAACTATAACCAAAACTAGAAATAGAAATAGAAATAGAACAAAACAGAACTTCACAAAAACTCAAAACACTGGGCCACTGGCCGAGGATCATGACAAGATGCATTTCTTACCTGCCCCAGATACTGCAAACTTGTGGCCTGGCATGGAAACTACAGTGCTTTCGTCTTTTGCAGTTCCATGGGAATGGTGATAATTTTAAAAACATTGCCACCTACAACACCTACTTTCCAAAACTGAAAATTTTTTATTGTTCTCATGACAACAGAGCCTTAGTGGTCATTTTACAGTGAAGCTTTTGTCACATCTCAATGCTCAGGTGTAAATTTAGAGCCTTCCTCCAATACCTTGACCCCAGAGGGTTAAAAAAGTAATTTCCACTTGATGGATCAGGTATGCATTTTCAATTGCATGGTTACATCGTTAAAACAGAGATGAAAAGTCAATATTTGGTATGACCACCTTTATTCTTCAACACAGGCTGAACTCTCTTAGGCAGCTTTCCTGTCATTTCTTTAAGTAGTCTTCAGGAATAGTTCTCTAGGCTTCTTGAACATTCAGAGCTTTTCTTTGGATGTTGGCTTTGTTTTTGAGTCTCTCTGTCAAGATGATCCCACACTGCTTCAGTAATGTTCAGGTCTGGGGTCTGGAGAGGCCTTGAGAGACATGTTCTACTCTCTGGCTTATATGGATAATGAGCCCAAAGAAGCCTTTGTTTGGGTTCATTATTTCATTATCAACTGTAGTTGACCAACGAGAAAGGGTTTTCAAGAATTTCTGCAGGTATTAAAGAAAAAGGTGGGTAAACCTGACCAAAAAACTTGTTGACCTAAATTTTCAGATTCACGTTGGCCTTTTGGAACCACCAATAAAAACCTGTTTGACTGACCAGCTATAGTATTAAAATGCTGCGTAAACCTTGATGCACAAGTATTAATTTTAAAAATTACTTGTTCTTGATAATGCTTACATAATTTTATTTAATCAGGATTTTAAATCCAGGACAATTACAGTGATAAAGCTTTAACAATCATGGAGCTACATAACAAATACTTTACACTTCTAAAAAACACACTAATACTCTGTATGGTAACATTTATTCCTGTAAAATAATGGAACAACACTGCCCCTTTTTGCTGTAAATATTTATTTGATGCAACTTCATTACAGAAATAGAAACACAACAAAAGAAAATAAAGAAGTCCCAAAAATTCAGAAACCAGGAAAAAAAAACTCATGAAAACTGGACCCCCCCAATACCAATTTATTTTATTATTAGTTTGACTTAGTTCTACTTGATTTCAACAGATTAATCTCTGAAGTGTTAATATGCCTCAGGACTGTTTGCTACCCTATACTGCAAATTTTACTTCAGAAAAAAAGATTCAAATTCTTATTCTATCACTGAAAGTTGTCTTTATGTGCACATATTTTTTTAATACAGAAGAAACTGCTGGTCATGCACAGAGTAAAACAGCAATCACAAATGGAAGAGGGTGGTGTTGGCGGGGGTTGGTGCTCTGTCTATCAACATTTACAATTCAAAACTTAATTATCATCCAATTACATAGATAAAGAAATCAGTTAGTTATAATTGATTAAAGAAAGAGAAACATCAACAGAAAGAGATGTAAAACCATCACCCTCTAGCATATGGCCCTGCAGTCTAGCCTCTCTGAAACAAAGACCCAGAAACTCATTTCTCTATATGTGACAAATGCCAATATTTGCAGCAGGTTTTCTGTTTCTTTCACATTTTGCTGCATTTGCCTTAAACTTGATGTATTGAGAGTTGAAGTATCTGGTTGCAGAGTTGAAGTTTCTTGCCAGAGTTCTGGTTTGGAAGAAAAGCATCAAATGCAGTGAGTACTGTGAAACATTTGCTTCTTACAAAATGATAATATAGTTTTTGTTTTTACTCACAGCATCCATAAAGCCTGTTTATACGGGCAATGTCGTTGGCACTCATCTGAGTAGCACGTCCGAAATCCAGATTAGGATTGGACTTGGCAACAATTGTTGGCTGCCCATTACGGGAGAACGCAGTTCTAAAAGAACCAACAACAGCAGATACTTTACCTGTGCCACATTCATGCTTATATCAAGAATAGGAAATATTCTTTTTTACGTAGTGCATGGTCACATTTTCTAGTAGAAAATATAAGACTTGTAAGGTAATATAATGACTTACAGGTCAAGTTAATGCGCCAATCTCACTTATCTATTCTCACCTGGGATAGTGCATGACAGAGTTGAAGTCATAGCGAGTCTGCAGATTGTTGGTCTGCACTTTCACAAAGTTGTGTTCTTGCCCTGTACACAAATTTCCAACAGACAAAATATTTAAAAAATTTTTAATGTTTTAATATTGTGGCTGCTCTGATGTTCAATTTTCTATTGTATGAAAATGGCAATTTGGCCATTGTCTGGTATTATTTGTTTGTGTATTTTAAGTAAGATTGTGTAACATTTACATTCTGTGAGAGAAAATAAGGGGAAAGGTTAAAAATAGAATATTGCAATGTAACTGAGATTTAGTAAAATGTAAGTGCCGTGAATACTTTGCAGTTGTTTTTACATGTATGTGTATGTGGATAAATGCTTGTGTATCATGAAGATTTATATACACAAAATACTACCTAATAGTATATAATTGGTCATTTCAACATTTGTTACTCTTTTTGTAATCTGCCAACCAGCGAAGCATCATCCTTAGTAGTTACTTAGTGATGTCTTGTTACTTCAGGATTACTTTAACATTACTGTTCTTGTTTCCCATCAAATAATATGAAGCATCCTTCATTATTTCTACATCTTTTTTAACAAATATTTGTTCAAAAGGAAATCAGATGCAATAACATTTATTCTAAAAAAAATATGAATTTGACATAAATTAATTTCTACATACAAGACATCAAGACTTGGAAACCGTGTGAACTATATACATCAAGATGCTGGCTAATCTCTACTGCTATAATCATTGGTTGCAATGCTGACTTGGACTGAAGTGTTTTATCTGCTGAGCCTGGGATTACACAGATTGAGCATTAGTTTTAAAATTACATTGCTGTAAAAAAGGAGTGTACCCCATCCTGGACCCTGAAAGGAGAGAGGAAGAAAAGCAAAAAACAAAACCACCAGATGATGCAGCCAATACTGGAATAACACTGAACAGTTGAAGGCTCGCTTTCCTGTTAACTAAGATTACCATCAACACAAATGAGAAATCTACTGTTATGTTGGAGGTAGAATTGAATTCTAATGTGACAAGTGAGAGAAAATCAACTGCATGATGTTTCCACACAGATCCAGAGTCAAACTCTCATTATTACATTTTAAGTTATTCCTCTCATGTGGCAGAAAACATCATGAAATTAAACATTCTGTTAAATCAATGTACCATATATCCTGTCATATCAGATCTGCTCTTGTTTTGTTTTTTTTTGATTGGACACATAAGCAGCAAATAATAGTGAAAAAACCCAAACAACTGAGCAACAACTTAGAATGATATTTTGTGACTTGGAGCAAAACAGTCATAGATAGTTTGAAGTAACTTGTTTGGTGTAAAATTATATAATTATCTAATTATTGACTAATATACAGTATTTCACAGATGCTGGTATTATGAAAAGTTTTTAAGAGAGTGATGATGCATGACTTGTTAGCCATCAGGTTGTTTCTGATCCATTCCTCTCTTGTTCCTGGATAACTGAGCTTTTGTGTGTCTTAATGTAAAGTGTTACCAAAGCTTTGTGTAGTTGAGCTGACCTGGCAAGATGTTCTGGGTGAGGATCCTCACATACTGGTCTCTGTCAGAGCGGACCTGCTCGTGGTGGAAGCCCAGAGCATGAAGAACCTCGTGCTGCACTGTCGCCTGGTACAAGCAACCATTTCTTTGTAGGGAGATTAGCTGCGCTTGGCTCTGACGGCCCACATATGAATAACACCTGACACACAGAGTAACATTATTTTTAAAAAAAATAATAAAATCAAGCAGATCGAGTAGATCCAGTTCTGAAACCAGTGGACAAAACAGTATGTGAAATATTACGTTAATTAAGTTCATTAAAATGCAATTTATCCACTGATGCAACAATATTAATTTCATTAATGTGCTGTGGCATATAATAACCCTGGACATTTTATTGTAGAATGTGAATGCAGAATGGTTCATGAAAAACCTGTTTTGAATATACATATAGAATATGTGCAACAAAATATTTTTAGATTCGGATTCCTAAAGAGTTTCGAGTGTGAGGGTGTGTCAGTCGTGTCCTGTCATACAGTATCAGAACAGTGAGTGTACTCTCACCCATCTCCAGAGAAGAAGTTGATGGAATTGACTTGGTTTGTCCTCCAGATGAAGCGAATACAGGTGGACTCATGGAAGGTCACCAAGGCATTGATGATGATGTTGCGTTCTTGGGTGGCTGCAGGAACAAATATGAGTCTGCTGAGGAGCTTCTTTGAACCACAGTAACATTTCAAGTTGTTGAAACTTGCTTCTTATCTCAGCTGGTAAACACAGACCTCAGTATTGCTCATGTTATTCCAGGGTTGTGAAATTTGCAAATCACTTTTATTTTTAGTTATACTTTATGTGATGACCCCTGCCCCTATTTCCAATCTTCAGGTGTTTCAGGTCTTTGGTGGGTAGACCATAAATTGTCAATCCCAAAATGGGCCCTGTGTTCCCAGACTATAAATTTGAGGCAGGTACTTCTTTCTGGCTGCTGTGCATCAGTCCGTTTTCTAACATGCCCTGTGTCACATTTGTTTTCCTTTAGGTTTTGTTAAATGCTGCATTTGGAACACTTACAGTACAAACATTTCGACACACATGCACACCCTACACCACTGAGCCTACTGCTTTCCATACCTCACCTCTCTCTATTTCAGTTGCTTAAGTTTGTTTGATAAATCATTTTAAACTGGAAAATGGTGTGTTCACCCTTTTTGCCATGGCCTTACCAGCCAGGTTGTGACATTTATGTGTAAAATAAAGTTAAAATATGAATCTCTTACTCATGTTTTATGAGATACCCAACATTACAAAAAGAGTGCTGCACAGACCTATCAGCTGTTTCATCTCAGCAACATAGACAGCATTACTAATAAATGATGATTTCTGCAGTCCAATCAGACTGACAGGATCAGCAAAAAGGTTAACTGGGGAGTCTAAACTAGCTGTGGTGTTGATGTGAGAGAGATCAAGTGCTTAAAGGTCAAAGGTAACAAAGTGCTGCATGGATGTCTGACTGTACTTTGTTGTGTCAAGTCCTGTGAGAGTATAAAAATGCCAATCTATCTCTGTTTCCATCATGGGACATGCCCAAAACCTAAAACTTGATTAAAAGAATAATGTTTAACAGTGACTTTTAAATTCAAATTTCTAAAAAAAAGTTCATATTCCTCCTTTCAGAACCTGAACTCATGTTTCCAGTCAGATTTTTTTAAACTCGGTTCTCTCATAAAGACAACATTTGACAACAACTCTATTAGGTGTTTCCAAGAGGGAAAGCATTGAAGTCACAGTTTAAAGGGTAAAGTTTGCACTGCTTACAGTATACAGAGGATATGGAGACAGGTATGTAGACATAGGGTCCAGTTTTAGGCCACTTGCAGCCAATGGCTGTGCACGGATCGGCATTCCTGGTTGTAGCAGGAACAATGTCACCATGAACCAGGTTTTTTGCTGCAACACAACAAACAGAGAGTGGATGAATATTCAAACCCAGAATGTAAATGAGAGTATTACTGGTTTGATTGACATTAAAACCAGTTTGTGGTGAGTGTTTTCTTTATCAGTTGACATTCTCATTTTCTTGTAAATATTTGAATGTTTCATAAAATGTTTTTAAAAAACAAAAATTGAACCACAGATGTTTATGCAGAGCTGAATCTGGTTTCTTTAGATACATATTCACAATATTTAATGGATGAAAGCACAAAGAATACATTTAACTATCAGAGCCCAGAAATGAGAAAGTGATTAATTCATTCTGACTGTTGGCAGTTTATCTTCTGTCAACCAGTCAGTTGGTTCATCTCTGGAATTTTTTTTATTATCATTCAGTATTTATATTTTACCCGGAAGAGTTGTATTATGTAAAAGTTCACTTACAAGAGTGAGCATTGACTTTTTCAATGGCTTCTGGGGGATCCATAGACCTGTCTGAGGGAACAAGAGGACAGCAACTGTAACTTTGATTATCATGTCAGCTGTTGTTGTTAACAAGTCACTTGGTTCAACTCTGGAATTTTTTATTATAATCTAGTATTTATATTTCAGCCACAAGAGTTGTATTATATAAAAGTTCACTTACATGAGCCAGTGTTGACTTTTTTAATAATTTCTACGGCACCCAAAGACTCATCTGATGGAACAAGAGGACAGGAACAGTTTAACTGTGATCATGTCATCTCTCAGATTACAAAAAAAAAAAAAAAGATTTCACTTCAGCATCTGGGAAATCTTTTCTCATTCAACTCACCATTTGGATCTTTAATGACAGCAGCCCTCTGCAATACAAAAATTGAAAACATTTTTACTTACTTTTACAATGCTGTTAGATTAAAAACTATCTGGAAATGCGTTGGTACCACCATGTTAGAATGACATTATGAGAATTGCTTGGCTTTCACAGAACAGCAGGCAGCGTTTAACATGATAATGATTTTGTTGAAAGAGTCAAACTTACCAGAGAAACGGCTGTCATTGAGAGGAAGAGGAAGAAGTTGAAGACTGGAATCATGTTGTTGGTCCTGCAGTTAATCTACAGACTTAAAACAGTCAATCTGAACAGTGTTTAGTTATAAAAGCTGTGATAAAAAAGATTATCAAAAGTGCGCTGTATAATTTAAATGCTCAAATATTAAGGCAAATAAGAGAATAAGACAAACAGCTTAGCTGTTGTACCAGGCGTTTGGCTGCAGCAGGTGTTCAGCTGCTCCATCTTTATAAGCAGCTCACAGGGTGTGGCTGAGGTTTCACCAATGTTGTTAAGGTTAGTTATGAATCAGTGACATCTTGGTTTTTGGTCATGTCAAAACGTTGAAGCAACAACAATTTTCCAGGAAGTAATGGGGAAATGTGTGATAAATAAATGAATTAAGTAAATAAATAATCATTTTAAAATCCTGTGACTTTCATTAGCTGTGGAATACCTTTATATATCAGTCTGAATCCATTTTCCACAATAGCAATTTTGACCTAAGTTCAGTACAGTGACGTTTCTTTATCAACCTTTGGTAAGCAAGCAATACATGAAAAGAAGATTATATCTCAGTACTGTAGATGAGTAATCTTCAAGAGACAAAAGACAGTGAAGATTTTCAGACAAAAGCAGCTGGAATGAAAACAAGGAACCTTTTGGATCGATGGAGAAATGGAGTGAAAGTGTCCCATTTATTTATGAAATTGTTTTTTTTTTTAATTGTCTGTTGACATTAAGATGAAGATGTTGATGATGCATTTATGTTACTTACAAGCTCGGTTAACAAGCAACAAAAGGCTTTTTGGTTTTTTGTGGCATAGCTGTGTAAATTTTATTGTACCCATGTCTGTCCGGATTGTTCAGGGTGTGTTTTACTGTAAAGCCTGTCATTATTGAGAAAAGAAAGAACGTGAAAGCAGAATGAGGGAAGTTGGCTGTTAAAAAATAACTTTCAAAAGAAAGATAAGCTGACTAACAGGATACAAAATGGTTAATTATTAGCAGTTGTTAAACCTCTATAAGGGGGGAAATACTTTGAAATTCATAAGTTCAACCTTAGAGTGTTATTGGAGGACATAAGACTTAATTACTTTTATAACATTTTTCAAAATGTTTAATTTACATGTATAAAATCAATGTCAGCAAAGTTACCATATTTGCTTCCATGTCCATAAACAGTAAAAGAAAAAATTTTGAAGAAATGTACAATAAAAACACATATATGGTGACAGGAACATGTATTTTAGACCATTACACTGTGCACAATATAACTTTATACAACATTAGGTCTTCATGACCACATGGTGTCATATATAAAGTGTGCGGAAATTACCAACAATAGTCACTTTCCCTATAAAGACAGTGAGCCAATATCAGATGTGACACTATATCTATCAAAATGACACAGCACAACTTAATGCCATGAAACATATGGTCCCTAATTTCAGAAACAGCCAGAGAGAGCCTAAGATCAGTGGGGCTTCTGCAGAGTCTATAAATTTATAGGACTGGGAGCCATTCGGCTCCTCCTTTTTTAATTGTATCTGGTTTTAACTTTAAACACCAATTATTTCTTTTTTTAAAAAAGCACTTAAATATTTTAAGTATGCTCACTCATGCTTTACTCACTAGAGTTCATCTAACCATTTGACAGTCTGCTCAGAGTTTACATAATCTATTGGCAGTCGGACCAGTTCCTTGGCTCACTCCCCAGTCTATTGGCAGCCTTCCCACTGCAGGTCTGCACCTGTTTTTTTGTTTCGTTTTGTTTTACAACCTCCAGCTGTCAAAATCCAGCTATAAATCTTTCTAATTAAAGGTATTTCTGGCACAAACCCTTCGTATATGCTTTATTGTAGGCAAAAAAACTCAAACTCCAGAAAAACAGGGAAAACTGACAGAGGCACACAGCATGGGGAAACAAAGAGCAAGACGAAGACAAGACGACGACACAACAACAGGCACTGAAAACATGGGACTTAAATACACAGGAGGATAACGAGGGAAGTGGAAACAGCTGGGAACACGGGAACACTAACTACAAGGACAAGACCAGGGGAAGCAAAACTGAATACAACAGACAGAGACCGGACGACTATCAATGTAAAACAGTAAGTAACTTGTCAGTTTTCCCTGTTTTTCTGGAGTTTGAGTTTGTTCGTGCCTTTTGTTGGCTCTGCCAAATAAAGCCGAGTTTATATCCTACCTGTCTGGCATATCCTGCATTGGGGTCCTCCTTCCTGCCTGCCACACAGCTGATCCATGACAGTACGACGCGACCATAATGGACCCTGCGGATACGGATTTGTACAGCAGCTCTCGCCTGGCTCTTGGAAAACCTGCGTTCTTGAAAGGTCCCCGGCGATGCCGCTATCCTCCCCAGCCTGAGTTTAAGGAACTCTGAGTGGGTGGGCTTTTTCTGGCTCCAGCCGTTCACTCCCCTCCCTCTCCGTGTGCTAGCCCCCTTCTCCTCAGAAGTCTACACAGAGACGGAGGAAGAGGAATTCCCAGCAGCAGCAGAGGGAGTTTTCTTCAGAGCCGAGTGGGATGACGCCGGAGGAGGCGTTTTCCCGGTTCCTGGGATAGAAGGGTCCCTGGCCACCCAGTACACTCACCTCACTGCCGCCTCAGCCTGTTCCGGAGGGCAGGCAGCTAGGCTCCCAGCAGCGGTGGAGAGGATCATCACCGCCACCACGGAATTCCACCCGGTCTGCACCGCCATTTCCTCAGCCTACTTCAGTGGAGAAGGAGCATCGCTGACAGCAGCTGAAATGGCAATTGCAGCCCACCAACACAGTGAGTCGTTCTGTTTTGAAAGAACCATTGGCTGTATTTAATAAACCGGTGGTCAGTGAGGCTTCCATCGTCACCCCTGAAAAAAACATATCATTTTGTCAAGCTATGGACTCTGGTGCTCTTGTCCTGTTTGAAGAGAAAGAAAATTATGATTCGGAGAGTGGACACTGTGTCTTGATCTGTTGGCTGACCCATGTGAGGAGGAACAGGACGCTATTACAACCAAGCTTCAAGGGCTGGTTGATAGCTTTCCATGGCTGCTGGATTTCTAACACAGGTTAGTAAAGGACTTTCTGATCACCACCCTTCACCTCCAGCCATCCACACCTGCTGCAGCAGTTTCTCAGCAGCTTCAGTCTCTGTCGCCTGCAGCAGAGCCTCCATCCCAGCTTCAGTCTCCATCGCCTGCAGCAGTCTCCAAGCCCCTGCTGCCACAGCCTGCTGCAGCTGCAGCAGCCTTCAAGCAACCACAGTCTCCGTCTCAGTCGGCTGCAGCAGCAATCTCCAAGTCTTAGTCGCAGTCAGGTGTAGCTCCAGCTCTCCCTCAGTCGCAGTCAGCTGTAGCTCCAGCTTCACACCAGCCTCTGCCACAGTCAGCTGTAGCTCCAGCGTCACTCCAGCCTCTGCCACAGTCAGCTGTAGCTCCAGCGTCACTCCAGCCTCTGCCACAGTCTGCTGTAGCTCCAGCGTTACTCCAGCCTCTGCCACAGTCTGCTGTAGCTCCAGCGTTACTCCAGCCTCTGCCACAGTCTGCTGTAGCTCCAGCGTCACTCCAGTCCCTGGCTCAGTCAGCTGTAGCTCCAACGTCACTCCACTCCCTGCCACAGTGAGCTCCTGTAGCTATCCCCCGGTCCCTGTCAGCACCTGTAGCTCTCCTCCGGTCTCTGTCAGCTCCTGTAGCTCCAGCCTCTGTCCAGTCCCAGTCAGCTCCTGTAGATCCAGCCTCCATCCGGTCCCAGTCAGCTCCCTCGGTTAGCCCTCTAGTTTTGGTCCCCTTAGTTCCCCCAGTTTCAGCTTTCCTTCAGTTTCAGTTTACTTCAGCAGCTTCCCTGCAGTCAGCTTCCCTGCAGTCAGAGTCAGAGCTAGCTGCAACAGGTTCCAAGCCACCTCAGTCAAAGTGCCCAGTGTCAGCACCAACAGTTTCCTCACAGTTTTAGCTGTAGCAGTCAGCACCCCAGAGTTAGCTGCTGCTGCTTCCCTGCCTCAGCCTGCACCACAGCCTTCAGCACCGCCTCATCCTGCACCACAGCCCTCAGCAGCACATCGGCCTTCAGCAGCACCTCAGCCTGCACTTCATCAGTCTTCACCACCATCATCAGACTCACCAGAACAATCCCCAACGCAGCCGGAGGAGGAGATGGCTGCGCGCCCTGCAAAGCAGCCCCAGCCTGCACATCCAGTGTCCGAGCGCCCAGGGGGTCCCGCTCAGCCAGAGCCCGCGCTGGAGGGTCCCACTCAGTCCGAGCGCCTGGAGGGTCCCGCTCAGCCAGAGCCCACGCTGGAGAATCCCGCTCAGTCCGAGCCCCGTCCAGAGCCTCGTCCAGAGCCCGAGGGTCCTGCGGCGTCCCCTCAGTCTGAGCCCCTTCCTGCGCATCGCCCAGAGCCCAAGGGGCCTGCGGCGTCCGATCAGTCTGAGCATCCTAAGGATCCAGTTTGGGTCAAGCCTCGCCTGGAGGTGTGCCATTGCCTTCTTCATTGGCCCCCTGTCCTGTCTCGTCGCCGCCGCAGCTGGGAGCGTGGCCAGCCTCCAGTCTCGTCTCCATGTCGCTGGCACCGCTGGGAGCACGGCAGGCGTCCAGTCTCATCTCCACGTCTTTGCTGCTGCCGCTGGGAGCACGGTCGGCCTCCCGTTTTGTCTTGCCACCGCCGCTGAGAGCGCGGTCGGCCTCCTGACAGACCTTGGGTTCCCCGGCCTGAGTTCTGCCCCTTGGCCTGCGCGGCCCCCTGAACATTATGGACTGTTTTCTGGCCTTGTACTGTTTTTTGTTTGGGCCCTGTGTTTTTTGCTTTTGGTTCTTTGGCCCTTGACTTCCCAGGACTGCTTTGGCCCTCTTCGTCTTCATCTCCCGACTTGTTTGGACTGTTTTTTCTGGCTTTGTGCTGCTGATTTTTTGGTTCCAGCCCTGTGGTTTTGTTTTGTTTTGGGGCCCGTGTTACTTCCCTGGTAGACCCCCTGACTCTTGTGTTTTGGTTTTGTTTCAGAGTTGCCTTGTCCCCTCTGCCCCCGAGCTTTCTTCCCTGGCCCAAATGGCCTCCTTATGGTTAAATAGATAGTAAAGGACTACTGTGCCGGTTATTTTCAGCTAATGTATTTAACTGTTGCAATACTTTATGATAATTTACTCATAAAAAAAACCCCGATGCTGAATTCAATCTGTTATACAAGCTTCAGCATGATGATTCTGTTATAATTATAGAACTCCTGAGCAAATTTAAAATGCAAAAATATACAGTGTAGCAAGCTGTAAATGAATGCACTTCCATTATCACTGTTCTCCCTGGTGGACACACAAGACATTAGCACATTTCATTATATTTTGATGTTTTGACTGATATGTACAAAGCTACAGTATTTTTCGCACTATAAGGCACACTTAAAATCCTTAAATTTTCTCAAAAATCGGCAGTGCGCCTTATAATCCGGTGTGCCTTATGTATGAATTCTTGTTGTGCTTACTGACCTAGAACCAATTGTATGTGGTACACTGTGCTCAAAAATCTGTCAAAATGTTTAAGTGCGACTTTGGTAAGGGACGCTTCACAGTGGCGGATCTAGGATTTTTCTGAGTAAGGGGCCATCAACGGGCCAGTGTATTCATAGAGGGGCCAAGTATTTGTGGTAGATGTGGTGATATACGGACCAATAAAAATGAAAGCCATTACATTAAAGTTATGGTAAATCTTACCACCATGAGTTGTAAGAATTCACTGAACTTATGTGCCATTTCACTAAATAACAATATCAGACATTTCATACGTCACTGCTTTAACTGTTGTTGCTCTCCCTAAATGATTTCTGACCTGATGAAAAGGGGCTGGAGGTGTCCTGCTCCTGACCAGCCTCTGGTCTACTGTGTCCTGCTGCTCTCTCCCTCCTCTCACCCTGCTCATTTTTAGCTGGCAGACTCACTGTTTTGCTCAAAAACTGCTGAATTTCCACCTGAGACTGACCCTTTCTTTTCACATTCTTCTCTATCACTGCCAAACATTATAGTTAATGTTAACACAAAAATGCAAATTACATGTACAAGTACATAATTACAAGTACATGAATTAGTGAAATGCTAACATTCATGTCCAAACAGCTACTGGTGTTTTGGCATGGAATTGCACCCACCTATAATTTGATCCTTGCTCTGGACAAAGGACAGATGAGTGACAGGACAGAGGCAATTCAGGGGGCCAATCAGATTTCAGATGGGGCCAATGCCCCTGTGGCCCCGCCCCTAGAATCGCCCCTGACGCTTCACAAACAGACATTTTCCAGAGTGTACAACGTGTACGACAGGGGGGTAACACCCAGCGTATGCTTTTCAAATAGTTAGAAAATGTCAGTCCGTCTGTGTAATTTGAGCGCTGCAATCTGACTGCCGATGGCCGAGGCATCCACACCACTGCACCATTGCGTGGTCTGGAGCGATATGGCCTCCGGTCTGGCAGATCAGTTCAAAGGCCTCATTATATTCTCTAAAATAGTCCATCACTGAGTCACAAAATGACTCTATGATGATATTAGACAGGAACAAGCTGCGAGTGTGGCGCAGCAGGTGTGGAAAGCAGCCAAAGCTGCTGGAGATAAATTCAACAAGAAGTGGAAACATTGTTCCAAAAATGGAAACCGTACGCAGTAAACCACAGAAAACAATGATGGATTTGGCCTGCTTTCATCTATGCTGGCCCGTATATTTGTGCGTAATCTGGCGATCGAGGGCTGGCACTGTTGCCAACTTTTGTGTAACAAAACTCGCTGTCGGCTGTCTTAAAAATGCTAAAAGTCGCTAAAGGACTCATCGAGGTCTGGGGGTGCGTGCTGTCCCCCTTGGTGCCAAAAAGAGGCAATGCCACAGCATATGAAAGGATGCAGTCCGAGCACTGTATGTACACAAAACACGGTGACAGCGGAGTTTTCAGGTTTCCGGTGTTGTTTCAAAAAAGGATTTCCTTTTTTTTTCTTTTTTTTTTTTTTTGTTTATATCGGTAAATATACTGGTGCACAGGATTTGTGAAGGGCTTATATATAAAATGAAAAAATTACTTGTTCTTACCTTCATTAATAAAGAATATATTGTGCCGTCTGTTAAGACGTTGAAGAAGATGGTGAGAGATTGCCAACAAAAGTTGCCCTTTTAATAACAATTAAATGGTTGCTGTGTGGCGCAACCAAAACAAAACAGTAAGAACAACAAGACTGACTCGGTGCTGATGAGAGGGAACCCAGCATGTTTGATGCCAAAATCGCCCAACTGTTCAACTCAGACACTGAAGATGAGGAATTTGATGGATTTCTGGAAGATGAATGATTTAAAATGTGAGTGTATTTTTCTGTATTTGTTACAACTGAACAATATTCTGAGTTACTGTGAAAGAGCTAAATATAGTTGGACTTACCTGACGCTTTTGTTTCACTCTACATATGTTTTATCATGCGCCTTATAACCCGGTGCGCCTTATGTATGAAAATAGACCTGTTCACTGATATTGCGCCTTATAATGTGGTGTGCCTTATGGTCCACAAAATACGGTACTTTAAGTAAAGGTTTGCCCTTCCTTTCAAGTGAGTTGCTTAGTTAGAACATAGTTTAAGATTTTTTTTTATCAAGTTGCACCAATGGTTATAACAAAAAACAAATCAGCTAAAACACAGGAGTGTTGAACGCAGGGACTATTCTACTTTGAGATTTATTGGCAGTTGTAAAATTAGGAATTGGTACACTACTGCCACTAGGTGGTAGAAGGTATGGCTCTAAATGTCCAGTAGCACATTCAGTGCTTTCAAATAAAAGAAAGAAATATCCTCAGTCAAATGACTTATTCTAAAACACATTGAAGGTAAATTTGCATGTGTGCGTAGATTAGTGGTAGATTTACAAATAATATGTATAAGTTGTATGATTATGTTTTATACAGTGGCTTGCAAAAGTATTCATACCCCTTGAACTTTTCCATATTTTATCACATTACAACCACAAACAAATATATTTCACTGAAATTTAATGTGAAAGACCAACACAAAGTGGTATACAATTGTGAAGTGTAAAGAAAATTATACATGATACAAAGCATTTTTTTACAAATAAAAAACTGTAAAGTGCAGTGTGCAAAAGTATTCAGTTCCCCCGAGTCAATACTTTGTGGAACCACCTTTTGCTGCAATTACAGCTGCAAGTCTTTTAGGGTATGTCTCCACCAGCTTTGCACATCTAGTGACTGAAATACTTCATTACTGTACTTAAGTAGATTTTTCAGGTATCTGTACTTTACTTGAGTATTTATTTTTCTGACAACTTTTTACTTTTACTCCCTACATTTTTACACAAGTATCAGTACTTTCTACTTCTTACATTTTCAAAACAAGCTCGTTACTTTAGGTTTAATGCATCTGAGAAATGTTTGCATTTCCAGTCAGTGCGGGAGCTGGCTTTTGATTGCGAGCGGTTTTTTCTTGGAAGACGCAACTAGTGATGGGTCGGTCGCAAACGATCTGGCTCTAAGAGCCGACTCTTTTAAGTGAACGACAGGAGCTGGCCATTTTGATAAATATAGTGCCACATCTAACACTAGCTCACTGCTAATAGTTAAACCATTTTGGTAGTTTGCTTAACTTTATTTTCAAAGCAATTTTGAACAAATGACTTTCCTCAGTCTGCTTTCTCCTCCTCTTCTTTCTTTCTTTTCTTTTAGACACAGTGTGCATTAGCAGTCACCTAATCAGAATAAACTGTTCTATATTTTTTCTTATGTCTCTAGATCTGTACTATAATCCATGCACTCAGAGGAAAAGGTTGTTTTTAATGCAAAAAAAAAAGTATGACAAAAGTGTTTAAGTTGTCATTGTATTATTATTTTTATTGATCCTTTTATACACACAGAGCAGCTAAAGGTAACTCAGGAATTAGGAACTAAAGCTGACATCAATAAAACTCAGGGATTCAAGGTCAACAACAGTCAGATGTAACAAGGAAAAAACTCCAACCTCTCTCACCAGGAAATACATTTTCTGGTTAGTAAGTCTTTCAGAAATTTGCATAGCAGTTGAACTCCATTATTTCAGTCTATTCACCCCTGTCCCTGCCAGTTCTTCTGGTACATGAAACCTTTCAGTAAGCAGCAATGTTTACATTACAGACAAAATCTTTGAGGACTCGTTTATGCATGACATATGAGATCTGTTAGATCTGTTGTGTGTACGCTTTTTTTTTTGTGTTCTTTTTGTTAGTTAGGAATGTGGCATAGCTGCATGTGTGTAGCTTTTATTTTATGGATGCCTGTCCAGGGTGTGTTGTGCTGTGAGGCGAATGTGCTAACCACTACTCCACTGTGCAGCTGTTTGGGAGCTTTTGATATCCCGATATGAAAAATTCATCCACTTTGCAACTGTCAGAAAGTTTCCTTTTTTATTTTATTTTATTTCATTAAGATGAGTTTCAAAGATCATTCTGAAAACAAACAAACAAAAAAACTCTTGAATAATCAGGCCCCATATTATCTTAAAGACCTCATAGTACCATATCACCCATATAGAACACTTTGCCCTCAGACTGTTAGCTTATTTATGGTTTCTAGGACATTTAAAAGTAGAATGGGAGGCAGAGCCTTCAGCTTTCAGGTCCCTATTCAGTGGAACCAGCTCCCAGATCTCCCAAAGACAGACACCCTCTCTATTTTTAAGATTAGGCTTTAAACTTTCCTTTGTGATCAAGCTCATGGTTGGGGCTGGATCAGGTGACCCTGAACCCTCCCTTAGTTAAGCCACAATAGGTCTAGGGTGCTGGGGCTCACATGATGTGTTGAGTATTTCTTCTTCACTCACCTCTTTTCTCTCGCTCTGTGTTTATACACCACTCTCAGGGTTTATACAGGAATCCTAGAGTTCAGTTTACTGCTTTTTACTACCTATTTTTACTACCTCTAAAGTATTTTTACCACCAGCACGAAATCGAGCAGCAGCCTTTTTTGGGGTGGCGGTGGATTCACAGTACTAAGCCATGTAAGATGATAGCCCATCTCTCACCAAAGACAAAATTTTATCCCACTTACTTGAAGGTGTAACTGTGACTTTGTCTTGACTAAAACCTCATACACATTAATAATCCAAACACATTACAAGCAGATTTAGGAAATTTGTTTTTTTTAAGAATATAAACAAAATGCAATGAAATTCAAGTTTCATAAACCGATGATTTATTTTCCAATAGAATATTGAAATACTGGTTTACTGCTGAGGTGTGACAACAATACTTGTGCTCGTAGTTGACCTTGAGGTTGCAGTTGCAGTGCGTTGTGTAGCACCAAAAAACAAAATAGGGATCTGCTCCCCATGCGCCCAAATCTGCTGCTGGTGACTGGTGGATGCTTGGTGTGATTTGGTCACCGTCACAGCATTCGAGGTCAAATTTATATTTTTTTCTGCACACTTTACAAAACGCCTCTCAATCATTCCCCATGACCATCTTAGGCCAGTCTTTGAATGCCGGGTCATCGACCCAAAGTTGTGAAAACTTACATTTTCCCATGACGAGACACAAAATGACTCTGCACATATGCGCACAGCAGATCGGACAGCGGAACCAATCGACTCTTATCAACATCAGCTCAGGTCCTACTTAGTAGTTATATTTCTATACAGATTTTATAGTTAAACGAACTTAAAACAAAAAGTCTGCATCAATGGAAAAGTCAAAATATATTGAAGGGGTGGTGAAAAATTTACTACCAAGTCAAATTCTGTTTGTTACCTTTTACTACTTTTTAATAGCCTTAATTTGAGGTCATTTAATTTACTACCTTTTACTACCCTGTGGAAACCCTGCACTCTGCATTTAAGCACTAGTTATTATTAATCTCCCCTCACCCCCAAATGGTCATGCAAATGACTGCCCCTCCCTGAGCCTGGTTCCACTGGAGGTTTTTCCTTCCCACAGTCACCAAGTGCTTGCTCATAGGATGTCATTTTGATTGTTGGGTTTTCTCTGTAATTATTGTAGGGTCTTTACAAAATGAAACACCTTGAAGCGACTGTTTGTTTTCATGTATCCATCCATCCTTCCATCCATCCATTCTCTTCCACTTATCCGGGGCCGGGTCGCGGGGGCAGGAGCCTAAGCAGAGAAACCCAGGCTTCCCTCTCCCCAGCCACCTCCTCTAGCTCATCCAGAGGGACCCCAAGGTGTTCCCAGGCCAGCCGAGAGATATAATCTCCCCAGTGTGTCCTGGCTCTACCACGGGGCCACCTCCCAGTGGGACATGCCCAGAACACCTCACCCAAGAGGCAGTCAGGAGGCATCCTAATCAGATGCCCGAGCCACCTCAACTGGCTCCTCCACTTGGGGCAAGAACTCGTTCCTGAGCCAGAGAGGGCACTCCACCCTTTTCCATGGCCTCAGACTTAGAGGAGCTGATTCTCATGCCGGCCGCTTCACACTCGGCTGCGAACCATTCCACTGCGAGCTGGAGGCCACTCCCTGATGAAGCCAACAGGACCGCATCATCTGCAAAGAGCAGAGATGAGACTCCGAGGCCACCAGATTCTGTCCATAAAAATTATGAACAGAATCGGTGACAAAGGGCAGCCCTGACAGAGTCCAACACCCACAGGAAACGAATCCGATTTATTACCGGCTATACGGGCCAAGCTCTCACTGCGGTTGTACAGAGACTGAATGGCCCTCAACAACGGGCCAGACACCCCATACTCCCGCAGGACCTCCCACAGGATATCCACGGTCGAATGCCTTCTCCAAGTCCACAAAGCACATGTAGACTGGTTGTGCAAACTCCCATGCCCACTCAAATATCCTTGAGAGGATAAAGAGCTGGTCCAGCGTTCCACGACCAGGATGAAAACCGCATTGTTCCTCCTGGATCCGAGGTTCGAATAACGGACGGACCCTCCTTTCCAGCACCCTGGCATAGACCTTACCGGGGAGGCTGAGGACTGTGATCCCCCGAAAGTTAGAGCACACCCTCCGGTCTCCCTTCTTAAAGATGGGGACCACCACCCCGGTCTGCCAATCCAGTGGCACTGCCCCAGATCTCCACGCGATGTTGCAGAGGCATGTCAACCAAGATAGCCCTACAACATCCAGAGCCTTCAGGAACTCAGGACAAATCTCGTCCACCCCAGGGGCCCTGTAAGGTGTATTCAGTGATGTGTTCTTGGGAAAAAATCCTCGCTGACAAATGTCTTAATGCATATATACAAAAGTTTATTGCAAAGAAACAGACAGTGTCAAAACAGGCGCTTTCCTTTGCGACCTGGGAGAGGGTAAGTCTCTAATCGCCCTAGCTCCCCGAACAAAGAGATCACACAGATTATATAGAGGTGGTCAAAACCCCCATACTCCTAACTTTCCATATATGGTTAAGAAAACAACTTCATCCTATATCTGAACATATGGTCATCCCTTATATGGAATGCCAGAGACCTGCAAGAGGCCCTCTGCATTCTTCTTTCTTTGAGCTGAGGCCAAGCCTTCATGTTCAAGCTCATGTTACTTATTTTACACAAATTAATAAAGCCTAAGACAAAGAGACCATATATGCATATATAGTTTAGCAGAGCAGTACAGACACCACATATTTTCCCCCCTTCGGGACTTCCTACTAAGTCTCGAAAGACAAAGATACTTATCATTATTCCAAATAACAGTTTCTCCCATAGCATGATTTTAACAAACCTCTTTTCTGATTTCCTATGAGGTGTGGGAGCAAAAAAACCCCTGCCTGGCAGCTTTCTTTCTTAAATGACCATCTTAACACAATCAAGGCTGGAAAAATTCTCCCACGACCCTGCTGCCCACAGCGATCACCTTTCGTACCCCAGAGGAACTCAAAAAGACAAAAGGGAGTGTTAATGATTGTCATATTACCATTTAGCAAATACACAAGAAAGCCTCAGCAAAGAAAATCAAAAAAAAAAGTGTCCATTAGATCAGCTGGTCGACCCATCGGACCTCTCTTATGGACCTCTCCCTGCCTATCCATTTCTCTCCCTAGAATCGAGCAAAAGAATAAAACATCTGAGGTTCCAATGTACTTACCAAATGACAGACATCCTTCTTAAATTGATTTAACCAAACATGTTATGCATACATGAAAAACTGTCACAAGTTCTGCCATTGTGTTACTGTAATGAACATACAATGAAACAATATTTTATTATCATATAAATTCAGCCAAACATAAGAATATCAACTGTAGTTCTCCAGCCACGTTGGCTCCTTCATGTGGTGTCCATACTGTGTTGGTTCAAGACATTTCAGTCCATTTTATTGTCCATTCATATGAACCCCTCATCTCAGCGGGTTCCCAAACACCTTTTCTGAAAGAGACAAGAAACACTGAACAGTATCTTTTGTAAAAGCAACAAATAACATTGAAAACATCAAATGTAAAAATTTTATTTTATATTTTTTAGACAAATGTGAAATTTCCTATTTCCCATTTTTGCATTTCCAATTTATCTTACTTTTCTCTTTTCCCCCCTTGGAAAACATCACACTATTATAATAAACATCAGTAAAGAAATAAGGAAAATTAATAATATGAGAGTAAATATTTAAGAGTATAATAAGGCTAAATATTAAAAGTACAATAAAGAAGATCAAAATGGATATCTTTCCACCACTCCTCCTATCACCACATCTTCCTCCTCATCCATATCAGTTGTTTGTATTAATGGCATCTGAGTTCCATCACTAGGCATAACTATTCCAACCCATCTCAATATCATTGCTTTCGCAAAAGTCAACAGCACTGTGCAAAAACAAAACATCACACATAATGATAGAATGACTGCAATCAAAATTTGAACCAATATTGCGCCCATTGGTCCCAATTTATCCTGCAACCAAGCATTAGCTGACCATCCAGCTCCTTCTGACGGACCAAATGCATCTCTAATATGTCTCAATGCATCAATGACACTAGTGATATTATCTGAACTATCTGGTATTAATGTATAACATGCTTCTCCTGTTAGATTCAAAGTCATGCATAGGCCACCTTGTTTGGCCAGAATATAATCAAGAGCCATATCATGCTTCAACAGTGTCAGTCGGTGACTTCTTTGAGTATTTGACAAAAGTTGAAATCCTTTAATGGTCTCATTTGCGAAACCCTGTAAAGTGTATGTAATGTTATCAATGTGATCTGCTAAAAACACAACACCATACCATGGAAAAATTCCTATACCCCATTTTTCTCCCAAATTTATTCTCCAATGATAAGATTCCAAGTTATGAAATTGAGCAAGTTCTCTTTTTCTTCTATTTCCCCAAATTTCATTGGATTGGTTCTTATTGGGTGCTTCACCCCTCTGCATAGTAAAAACCTCATATGGCAATTTCAAAGTTGCCATATAACAGCATCCTGTCCACCCATATGGCAGAAATAAATATGCTTTATCACCACAAACCCACCAGATATCTTTAAAGTTTCCTATAGTTACATTACCTGGCAACAGTTGATGTTTCACACTCACAGTTTTACTCTGTTTTTGAAATGGTATCTTAAAAGTCACTTGAAACATCTCCGTTACATTCTTAGGCTTATGCTCACCAAAATCCATCATATATTTGTTACAGTCCGAAATGCCCATAAACATCCCAGGTCCTCGGTGAGTATTGTTAGAACAAAAACAATCTTCAGCTCTCTCAGGTCTTACCACCATTGCATCTGGAATTGCTGTTATTGCATTTTCATGTTGATCAAGTAAATTTACATATGGCAGCTCCCTCAACCAAGAACAGTTTAATCTGGGTCTAAACAGATGCACTGACAATGCCATGACTATATCTTCTGCTGATTGTTGTTGATATAACAACCACGATAACACATAAGATTGACACATAGGGAGCAATGGTTCTGGTACAGTCTCTAAAATTGAAGGCCATGTTCCTGGTGTTGGAACTTTGACCACACATGGACAATTCAATCTTCTAATAGATTTTACAGAATGTGTTAACTGTTGAAACCATAAGTTCCTACTAGCCCACGGGTCTTTTATTTGCAATACAGAGGAATCAAACCCATATGCTTTCCACTGAGCATCTCTCTTCTGAACTGTATGATAACTGTCGACCATCTCTTCTGGTAACCAATCATCATTAAACAACTCCTCATCCATTTTTGTAATAGTTTCTAGAGTAGTCACAAATGGTTCTGAAACATTCTTTTCCGTCATATGTTCTCTCATTATTGGAATCTCTTTGTGATTATTCTCATTGAGCTCTACAGACATCTGAGTTATATTTACTTCACTTTCGGGTTTCAAAGTTGTAACCTTTAGTATCTGAGTCACCTTTACCATGCTTTCAGTAGGCGTTATTGTCTCTATTTTATTGGTGGAATTAGTCTTTAATTCCTCTAAAGTTGTCAATAAAGTAGTAGCTTGGGTTGTAATGTTAACACTCTTAGTTACTTCTGGAACCAAAGTTGTCATTGTCTCTTGAGTCGTGCTAATCCCTTGAGTAGTTATCATGGTAGATTGTTTCTGAGCTAAGGTTGTTATCCTAGGTGTTGTGGTGAATTGTTCCTGAGTCTTTTCAATTACTGTAGAAACTCTAGCAGGAATCAAACCTCTTATTATTAGTATCACTGTACGAGTTATGTGACCTCCTATCCATTTATTCCTAAATGGGATAAATTTAAACTCCGGTGTATAAAAGGTACATGTATATTGTCCTTGATCTTCCCACATAACACTGTGCACAAAAAGTGAACAATCATCTCTAGACTTTATTATTCTGCCATCATTGAATAACAAATACTTCCTCTGGTAACGAGGCACTGTCTCAGCTTCTGATATTGCTAGCAAATCTTCACCACGACTATTTTCCCATCTTGGTGCAAAATTACCATGTACGTTATATCTAGTACATTTACATGGAAGACTAGCTAATTCTCCCAACCGGGCTTTAATTACAGTCTTCAGGGGATTTGGTGTTGTCTGAATCATCTTAGGCATCACTACTGTTAAATGTGACTCACTTAAACCACTAGATGTGTTCAATGTCAAAGGAACGGGTTTCTCTAGGGTTAATTCTACCCTAGTTGTCATAACGCTTCGGTCTAACTCTCTTCCGACTCGATTTTGGTCTCTTTTGTCTTGCCGGGTTTCTGAATCTTCTCGTGGTGGAATCACCACTTCTTGTAGCTGTAGACTCTGCAGTTTTTGGGACATGTTGAAGGTCGATTTCTCCAAACCTTCTGTCTTGTCCACTAACTGCTGAGTCATTCCTGTCATCATCAAAAGTGTGCCCAGGATCAGCATCATTGTCCCCAGCATGGACAATTTCTTCTTCTGAATTTTGATCCTGGAGATCTCTAAGTATCTCCTCTGCATGATCTTCTTCATTTTCGTCTGGCTCTCTTGAGGCCTCTTCATGTTGGCCTCCTGCAGGTGATACTTCTTCACTCGGTGCCTTGACACAATGTGACAGGTGGTACCACGTTGGGGACCCTTTCACCTGTACTGCAGTTCCAGTACTGTGAACAACTTCAAATGGTCCCTCACGGCGTTCATTATACCACTTTCTCCTAAACACCTTCACGAACACCTTGTCTCCAGGTTGGATTGTATTCTTCTTTTGCTCATTCAGCTTCTCCTGCACCTCTTCTTTCCTTTGCCTGTCAGAAATGTACGTAGATATTCTTTTATGCAGATTAGCCATATATGACACGTATGCTTTCATTTCATCTTCCAGAAGGGCTAAACTTGGGCCCTTTCCACTTGTACGAAAACAAGGCGCTGGCATCTGTCTTCCTGTAGCCAGCTCATGGGGTGTCAAATGTAAATCACGCAACTCACTTGAGCGACATGCCATTAATGCTAATGGCAATGCTGCTACCCAGTTTAGGCCTGTGTGCTGACAAATTTTAACGACACGGTTTTTTAGTACACCATTCATTCTTTCACAAATTCCTTGACTTTGCAGGTGATAAACCGCACCAAAACGCTGTTTTATCCCCAGTTTTTTCAAAATCAGTTTCACTGTCTTATCAACAAACTCCTTACCGTTATCTGAAGCGATACGATCTGGAAAACCCCATCTGCTAATCACTTCTTTACACAGAAAATTGGCAACCGATTGAGCATCTTTTCGCTTTGTTGGGCAGGCCTCAGGCCATCTTGAAAATCTATCAACCACTACGAGCATGTATCTCTTACCTTCAACTGGTTTTATCATGTCAACAAAGTCTACAACTAGTTCACGCATTGGACCCCTCGGAGTCGGAATGTGACCAGGAAGAACCGTCACCCCCCTTCGAACGTTGTTTTTCAGACAGATGACACATCTGCCTATGACATAGTCAATCTGTTCAAGCAAACATGGTGCCCAAAAACCATACTCTTTAATGATCTTTCTCTTGACTTCTCTCGCCACATGAGCTAACCCATGCGCTTCTTGGATCATCAGACCTAAAAGGTCTGGGGGAGCTACTATGAGTCCCTCATGGTTTCTCCAAAGTCCCATAGAATCTTGGGTGACACCTCGATCAAGCCATAGCTGTTTATCAAGGTCAGGAACAGCTTCTTGCATTAAAATCACATCCCTAAGCGTGATTTTGTCTTCTAAATCTACTTCATGAGTGACCAGAAAAACTTCACCCACTTTATTAGCGCCAGTCACCGCTTTTGCAGCTTCATCAGCTGCTTTGTTACCTTGCGTGACCCTTGACATATCCGCTTTATGTGCTGCACACTTAGCTATCGCTATTTCTTTAGGCTTCATCATGGCCTGCAACAATTTCATTATTTGTTCATGGTGACGTATTGGCGAACCATCTGTCTTTCTAAAACCTCTGCTTTTCCATACTGCTCCAAACAAGTGGCACACATTATGTGCATAAGCAGAGTCAGTATAAATTGTTACTCGCTTACCTTCTGCAAGCAAACATGCTTCTGTCAGTGCCACAAGTTCAGCAAGTTGTGCTGATGCTGGCTGAGGTATGACTTCAGCCTTTTCAACAACAAAATCTAATCCTTGTGCTTTTACCACTGCGTAGCCAGCACTCAACTTATCACCCACACGATAACAGGACCCATCGGTCCAAAGCTCCAGATCTGCCTCACGCAATGGGAGGGCTTGTAGATCTGACCTTAGCCTAGAATATTTCTCAGCTTCTCGCACGCAATCATGTGGTTCACCATCTTCTAATGTTGGCAAGCTCTCAGCTGGATTCGTTGTGACGCACCTCATCAAAGTGACGTCTTCTTGCTCCAGCAGCCTGTGATATTCTCGAAGTCTGGGCATAGTCAATGTGTACTTACCATAGTTCAACAAATTTCGAAGGCTATGGTGAGTAAGTATTGTCACTGGATAACCCATCGTGATCGCTGATGCTTTCTCATACATTAGTGAGACTCCCACTAAGGCTCTGTAGCATGGTGGTAGTCCTTGCTCCACTTCTGAATAAGCGGTCGAGTAATAAGAAATCAGCTGAGGATTTGTTCCTGTGCCAGTTGGTTGGCATAGGACTGCACACGCATATTTGCCTCCTGTAGAGGTGGACACATAGAGCAAGAAATTCTTGGAGTAATCTGGAAGCGCCAAAGCTGGAGCTTCTTGCAATCTTTGTTTAATTGTTTCAAAGGCTACAAAGCCATCTGATGTCCAAGAGAGCATAGAGTGAAGCTGAGAGCTTCCAGCGTCCTTTATCATAGCTCTCAATGGTCCTGTCAAACTAGCATAATCCTCAATCCACGCTGAAGAATAGCCAGCAATCCCAAGAAATGTCATCATCTCTCGGACGGTTCTGGGCTTTGGAGCCTTTCGGATTGCTTCCAACTGACTGTGAGAAATACTTCTATGTCCTCTGGTTATTACCTGTCCCAGGTAGACCACTTTCTCCTGGCAGTACTGCAGCTTTTTCTGAGAAACCTTATGTCCTTTCTCTGCCAATATCTGTAACAAATTCATTGAATCCTTGTGACACGTTTCTGCGTCAGGTGAACAGAGCATAATGTCGTCCACATACTGAATGACAGTGCTCTTTAGCACCTGACCAATTCCTTCCAGGTAGTGTTGTAGTACTCGAGATCGGTCTTGGTCTCGAGACCGGTCTCGAGACCGCTTTTTGATGGTCTCAGTCTTGTCATGGACTCGACCGCATTTGGTCTCGGTCTTGTCATGGACTCGGACATTGCGGACTCGGCATTTTATTTCAAGACCAGTCGAGACCGCAGCTGTCGAAATATCACTAATTTGCCAGAATATTCTCAAATTTATTTGTTAACATCCTTGCTTTTATTGAGTGCAAAACGTACTGATTCAAATCCGAGCAATAATGTGACTGATCCTACCGCTGTCACTCCCGCCCCCTTTTCACTTGCACTCCAAGTAAGATGTGGTTGTCTGGGAGCGGGAGGAGATGTCTGCCAAATCGTCAATTATAAAATTCGGCTATATAAATCATAAAGAATATGTTTGTAAAACAACATCGAGAAAAAAGCATACTGCGACATGTAAATTCTGCCGTGCTTCGCTATCAGAGACGGTGGGGACAACGTCCAACTTTTATCGTCACCTAGAAAGGAAGCACAAAGCAAGGTAAGCTATGTGTAAGTGATGTTAGCAAAGCTAGCTAACTAACGTTAGTAATCTGCCTCTACCGAAATTCTTTACCTGGCCATCACACAAAGACATTTTGTCAATATTAGCTATGCATATTAAGTTAGCAAACACTGTAGAGCATGTATATTTAGGGTGCAATTTTCCGTTTCTTGTCAGCTATTTGCCACCTAGCTTGGCGCACAAGCTAATGTCACCTAATTGTGTTTGCGTCAGACATTACTGATTTAAAATCGTCTGACATGTTGACCGACGTGCTTCTCCTCTAACCTTGCCAATATATTGCCATTAAATAAATCTTGAAAATTACAGGGCTGTACAGTGACAAATATGTTGCATTTGCGATGAAAAAAATTGTTTCTACGCTGAATTATTGTGCAGACGTGTTGTTCGACAAGCCTGCAAATACAGTGATGTGACGGCTCTTGACTATGAGCGATAGGACTCGAGTCTCAGTGAAAACCGTCCTTTGTTTTTGTAATGCTCTGCACACTACAGTAGCTATTATTCCATCCATCCATCCATTTTCTTCCGCTTATCCGGGGCCGGGTCGCGGGGGCAGAAGCCTAAGCAGAGAAGCCCAAGCTTCCCTCTCCCCAGCCACCTCCTCCAGCTCATCCGGAGGGACCCCAAGGCGTTCCCAGGCCAGCCGAGATACATAATCTCTCCAGCGTGTCCTGGGTCTACCACGGGGCCTCTTCCCGGTGGGACATGCCCGGAACACCTCACCCAGGAGGCGGCCAGGAGGCATCCTAATCAGATGCCCGAGCCACCTCAACTGGCTCCTTTCGATGTGGAGGAGCAGCGGCTCTACTCTGAGCCCCTCCCGGATGGCCGCACTCCTCACCTTATCTCTAAGGGAGAGGCCAGCCACCCTTCGAAGGAAACTCATTTCTGCCGCTTGTATTCGCGATCTTATTCTTTCGGTCACTACCCAAAGCTCGTGACCATAGGTGAGGGTAGGAACGTAGATCGACCGGTAAATCGAGAGCTTCGCTTTTACGCTAAGCTCCCTTTTCACCACGACGGACCGGTGCAGCGTCCGCATCACTGCAGAAGCAGCCCCGATCCGCCTGTCGATCTCCCGTTCCCTTCGCCCATCACTCGTGAACAAGACCCCGAGATACTTAAACTCCTCCACTTGAGGCAAGAACTCGTTCCTGAGCCGGAGATGGCACTCCACCCTTTTCCGGCTGAGGACCATGGCCTCAGACTTAGAGGTGCTGATTCTCATGCCAGCCGCTTCACACTCGGCTGCGAACCGTTCCACTGCGAGCTGGAGGCCCCCCCCTGATGAAGCCAACAGAACCGCATCATCTGCAAAAAGCAGAGATGAGACTCTGAGGCCACCAAGGAAGAAGCCTTCCGCCACCTGGCTACGCCTAGAAATTCTGTCCATAAAAATTATGAACAGAATCGGTGACAAAGGGCAGCCCTGACGGAGTCCAACACCCACAGGAAACAAATCCGACTTATTACCGGCTATACGGACCAAGCTCTCACTGTGGTTGTACAAGGACTGAATGGCCCGCAACAATGGGCCAGACACCCCATACTCCCGCAGAACCTCCCAAAGAACACCCCGAGGAACACGGTCGAATGCCTTCTCCAAGTCCACAAAGCACATGTAGACTGGTTGGGCAAACTCCCACGCACACTCGAATATCCTTGAGAGGATAAAGAGCTGGTCCAGCGTTCCACGACCAGGACGAAAACCGCATTGTTCCTCCTGAATCCGAGGTTCGACTAACGGACGCACCCTCCTTTCCAGCACCCTGGCATAGACCTTACCGGGGAGGCTGAGGAGTGTGATCCCCCGAAAGTTGGAGCACACCCTCCGGTCTCCCTTCTTAAAGATGGGGACCACCACCCCGGTCTGCCAATCCAATGGCACTGCCCCAGATCTCCACGCGATGTTGCAGAGGCGTGTCAACCAAGACAGCCCTACAACATCCAGAGCCTTCAGGAACTCAGGGCGAATCTCGTCCACCCCAGGGGCTCTGCCACCAAGGAGTTGTTTAACTACCTCAGTGACCTCACCCCCAGTGATGGTCAAGTCATCCCCCTCATCCCCAGACTCTGTCTGTAGCTAGTAGCTATTATTATTTTATTTAATTCAATTCAATTCTATTTTATTTATATAGTGCCAAATCACAACAAACCGTCGCCTCAAGGCGCTTTGAAGGTCCTTTTGAATTAAAAATTACATTTGTTTAATCGGCGAATAAATAAAATGTAAGAACGTAAGAGCACACAGAGCGCATGCTCATTGCTCTGTTTTCGTCACCTGTCATGGTGGCAGTCATATGTAGCTCTGCGTGGTACCTGGCTGCTACACTGATGCAGGCTTCATGCAGCAGGAGAAAGGGTGAGAACAGTCGCGGTGAACGGATCCCAAAGATTCGGTTCCCTTCAAAAAGAGCCATCACTGCTGCAGTAGTTGTTTTGATCTTGAAGCAGGGACTACAGGTAACTGATTCGAGCTGAATAATTTGGTATTTAAATCCATTTCCATGGTAACAGCTTTCTTCAACAGGCCTCTGTATTTCTATCGGCTGCATGACTTCACATCATGGTATAGTGTGATTGCGCTGCATCCAAACTGACCAGATTGTGGCGCAGAGGTGGAAGCAAAGCAGAACAAAGAAGGGTTTGAAATGATAAGGATATTTATTACTGTGCATCAGACTCCCTTTGTTTAACCCTTATATGAATTTTAATTTAGTGTGTCATCATATTTAAAATGAACGGATCTATGTAGAGTAGAATATTAATGTTCAAGTACAGTGTAAAATGTGCAACTGTTAGAGGCCACTACAATACCCACTATTAAATAGATACAAATCTGCAGCACGCGAGTACATTGTCCTACATATTTAAAAAATGTCCCGCCTGATACACTCCCACATCTGCTGTAGCTCAAAAGTTTTTGCAAACACTAATTAATTAACATATTAACAGAAGTAAGCAAATGCAGTGTTTTTAAGTTCCAATTTACAGTTGCAGATCAAATAACTTCTTACTAGTGCGCTTTCTAAGGCTCATACCATATCAGTCATGTAACTTCCTTGTTTATCGATTTGAAAAATATGATGGCCAAAATACCATTGATTTACATTGTGTTGTTTACCCACACGTGTCATTCTATGCAGTAACAGTATTACACATGTTTGACATACATTTATGAAGTTGCTACATATTTTTAAGATTGTTCTTTTGATGTAATTGATGTACACATGACCAGATATACTGATTCCTCTTTCCTATTTTTTAGGTTCTTGGAGTACAAGTCAAGGCAACAGACTGATGTCACACAGCCAACGATATCATTTACCCAGAAAGTGCAGCTCTACAGCCCACAATCGCCAAGGCAACAAGCCATCAGTGAAGCCATTGTTCAAGATTTGATCATTGGGTGTTGTCTGCCTATCTCACTTGTGGAAAATGGACATTTTAAACACTTTCTTGAGGTCATGGATAGTAAATACAGACCAATCTCTAGAAGAACAGTTTCTGAGAGGCGAATACCAGAGTTGGTAAGGAAGGTCAAGGAAACTGTTTTGGAGAAACTGAAGACCCAGTCGTCTGTGTCATTAACAACTGACCTCTGGTCTGATCGCAGGCTACGCTCCTTCCTTGGAGTGACTGCCCATGTGTGCTACAAATCAAAGGATTCCTATGCACTTGAATCCTACCTGCTGGACTGTAGGTGTTTTACAGGCAGGCATACTGGAGAGCATATTGCATCTGCCTTTGAGGAGATCACAGAGGAATATGGGATTCGTCACAAAATAAGCTATATCATAACAGACAATGCCAGCAATATGAAATGTGCTTTTAAAGTACACATGCCCCAACAGCAATCTGATGACAGTGAGAGTGAGGAGGATAATCTAGATGACGAGCACTTGTGGGAGGACATTAATTTAGCGGAAGACACAGAATTACCCTGGTCATCAGGTGAACGTCTTTCCTGCTTTGCACACTCTCTGCAGTTAGTTGTGAATGATGGCATGAAGGAGGTTAGGACCCTTTCCCGCACCATAGCCAAAACATCACGGTTCACAACTCTATTACATAGCAGCTCACAATTCAAAGACAAGTTTGAGGCTATGTTTGGCACTAATAGGACTGTTCCAGCTGCAAGCATGACTCGTTGGAACAGTACATTTAAACAAGTACAGGCCCTCATAGCTCTGGACCACAAAGCCCTGAACGAAATGTGCACTAAGAATTATGAGGATGTGGTGTTTAGCACCCGTGAGTGGAACCAACTGAAGGAACTGAGTGCAGTTCTTGCTCCATTTTCTGAGGCAACAGACCTGACAGAAGGAGAGAAATCAGTTAATTCAATTCAATTCAATTTTATTTATATAGCGCCAAATCACAACAAACTGTCACCTCAAGGCGCTTTGTATTGTGGGTAAAGACCCTACAATAATACAGAGAAAACCCAACAGTCAAAACGACCCCCTATGAGCAAGCACTTGGCGACAGTGGAAAGGAAAAACTCCCTTTTCACAGGAAGAAACTAGAAACACTAGTGTGAGCCACCCCAACTACGGGCAGTCAGGAGGCCTGGGGTCCCCTCGACCCCCAAGCCTCAGTGGGACGGGGAGAAAGTCCGGGTGACCCCTTGGGGACCCCAGTCGTCCCAGTGGCGGCGGAGGCGGCTGGGGTCACTGGGACCCCACGACTCCCGGCTCAGCGTGACCTCCCCTGCGGTGATTGGGTCGAGGTGACCCCAGGCCTAACAATGGCGGCGGTGGGGGGTCGAGGTGACCCCAGGCCTAGCAATGGCGGCGGTGGTGGTGGTGGGGGGTTGAGGTGACCCCAGGCCTAGCAATGGCCGTGGTGGGGGGTCGAGGTGACCCCAGGCCTAGCAATGGCGGCGGTGGCGGTGGTGGGGGGTCGAGGTGACCCCAGGCGTAGCAATGGCGGCGGTGGTGGGGGGTTGAGGTGACCCCAGGCCTAACAATGGCGGCAGCGGGGTCGAGGGGACCCCAGGCCTAGCAATGGCGGCGGTGGTGGTGGTGGGGGGTCGAGGTGACCCCAGGCGTAGCAATGGCGGCGGTGGTGGGGGGTCGAGGTGACCCCAGGCCTAACAATGGCGGGGGCGGGGTCGAGGGGACCCCAGGTCTCCCAGCTCAACGGGACCCCCTGTGGCCGGGGACATTCATTGCATGCGTGCTATTGCCCCCGCCCCCCAGTGGCCAGTGATAGTCATTGCACCGCTTGTGACGGGGACACTCGCGTGCACACACAGACACGCACGCACGCGCACACATACACACTCGCACACACAAACGCACACACTAACACAGACACACACACATACACACAGACACTCACACACACACACACACACACACACACACACACACACACACACACACACACACACACACGCACGCCCACACACGTGGCCAGTGCGCCACTGCCCAATACGCCTCGGCCCTGTGTTAGTGATAAACACGCACACACACACACACACGTGGCCACTGCGCCACTGCCCAATACGCCTCGGCCCCGTGTTAGTGATAAACACGCACACACACACACACACATGTGGCCAGTGCGACACTGCCCAATACGCCGCGGCCCCGTGTTAGTGATAAACACACACACACACACACACACACACACACACACACACACACACACACACACACACACACACACACACAGGGTCTAAGCAGCACTATGGGGATTCACTCTGTCAGGGGGTTGGTTCGACCCCACCTGAGACCCACGTATGTATCACGCGTTTTCGAGTCCCCATTGCAGAGGGGGTCCTTCGTGCCCCGGACACATTCTCGTGAATTCAAACGCAGTGGGAGCACAAGGGTTAAATTTCTTCAGTACATTAGTGTTTACCATGGACCATAGTGCAATGTAACATGAAGTATTTTCTTAGACATACAATAGTATTTTATTAATTACAATTCCATTCAACTCAAATCAACTTTATTTATATAGCACTACATGAAAACATTCCTCCGTGAATCGCCACCTTATCATGGTGGAGGGGGTTTGTGTGTCCCAGTGATCCCAGGAGCTATGTTGCCCGAGGGCTTGTCCCCCTGGTAGGGTCTCCCATGGCAAACTGGTCCTGGGTGAGGGTCCAGACAAAGAGCAATTCAGAAGACCCTTATGGCTGTAACGCCGAGGGAACAGTTTACCCTGCCCGGGATAGGGTTACCGGCAACCCACCGTGGAGCCAGGCCTGGGGAGGGAGCTCGAGGGAGAGCCTGTGTTGCTCGGCCGGGAGCAGTCCGAAGAGGTTACATGGGCCCGCCCTCCTGTAGGCCCACCACCCGCAGGAGGCATCGTAGGGGTCAGGTGCAGTGTGTGTCGGGCGGTGGCTGAGGGTGGAGGTCCTGGGGGACCGATCCCTGGCTATCGAGACTGGCTTTTGGGACATGGAATGTCACCTCTCTGGTGGGGAAGGAGCCTGAGCTAGTGCATGAGGTTGACAGATACCAGCTAGATATAGTTGGGCCCACTTCAACACATGGCCTGGGCTCTGGAACCAGTCTCCTGGAGAGGGGCTGGACTCTGTTCCAGTCTGGAGTTGCCCTCGATGAGAGGTGGCGAGCTGGGGTGGGTATTCTTGTATCCTCCCGGCTTGCTGCCTGCATGTTGGAGTTTTCACTGGTGGACGAGAGGGTTGTTTCCCTGCGCCTTCGGGCCGAGGAACGGGTCTTGACTGTTGTTTGCGCTTATGCACCAAATGACAGTTCAGAGTACCCACCCTTTTTGGAGTCGCTGGGTGGGGTGCTGGAGAGTGCTCCATCCGTTGACTCCATCGCCTTGCTGGGAGACTTCGACACTCACGTGGGCAATGACTGTGAGACCTGGAGTGGCGTTATTGGGAGGAATGGCCGGCCCAATCTGAACCCGAATGGTGTTTTGTTATTGGACTTCTGTGCAAACCACAGTTTGTCCATAACAAACACCATGTTCGAACATAAGGATGTCCATAAGTGCACATGGAACCAGGACACCCTAGGTCGCAGGTCGATGATCGAGTTTGTAATCGTATCATCAGATCTGCGGCCCTATGTTCTGGACACTCGGGTGAAAAGAGGAGCTGAGCTGTCAACTGATCACCACCTGGTGGTGAGTTGGATCAGGCGGCGGGGGAAGATGCTGGACAGACCTGGCACACCTAAACGTATTGTGAGGGTGTGCTTGTAACACCTGGCAGAAGCCCCAGTCCGGGAGATCTTCAACTCCCACCTCCGGCAGAACTTCGACAGCATTCCGAGGGAGGCTGAGGACATTGAGTCCGAATGGACCATGTTCTGCACCTCCATTGTTGAGGCTGCTGCTCAGACCTGTGGCTGCAAGGTGGTTTGTGCCTGTCGTGGTGGTAACCCCCGAACCAGATGGTGGTCACTGGAGGTGAAGGGAGCCATCAAGCTGAAGAAAGAGTCCTATCGGGCTTGGTTAGCCTGTGGGACCCTGAAGGCAGCCGACAGGTATCGGCAGGCCAAGCGGAATGCAGCTCGGACAGTGGCCGAAGCAAAAACACGTGTGTGGGAGGAGTTCGGTGAGGCTATGGAAAAAGACTTTCGGACAGCATTGAAGCGATTCTGGCAAACCGTCAGGCAACTAAGGAGGGGAAAGCAGTACTCCACTCACACGGTTTATACTGAGAGTGGGGTGCTGCTGACTTCAACTGAGGCTATAGTCGGACAGTGGAAGGAATACTACGAGGACCTCCTGAATCTCACTGACACACCTTCCGTAGTGAAAGCAGAGGCTGAGGACGAGGGAGATGACTTGAACATCACTGGGGGAGAGGTCACTGAGGCAGTTAAACAACACCTTGGTGGCAGGGCCCCTGGGGTGGACGAGATTTGTCCTGAGTTCCTGAAGGCTCTGGATGTTGTAGGGCTATCTTGGTTGACACGCCCCTGCAACATCGCGGGGAGATCTGGGGCAGTGCCACTGGATTGGCAGACTGGGGTGGTGGTCCCCATCTTTAAGAAGGGAGACCGGAGGGTGTGCTCTAACTTTCGGGGGATCACAGTCCTCAGCCTCCCCGGTAAGGTCTATGCCAGGGTGCTGGAAAGGAGGGTCCGTCCATTAGTCGAACCTCAGATCCAGGAGGAACAATGCGGTTTTCATCCTGGTCCCGGAACGCTGGACCAGCTCTTTATCCTATCAAGGATATTTGAGTGGGCATGGGAGTTTGCACATCCAGTCTACATGTGCGTTGTGGACTTGGAGAAGGCATTCGACCGTGGATATCCTGTGGGAGGTCCTGCGGGAGTATGGGGTGTCTGGCCCGATGTTGAGGGCCATTCAGTCTCTGTACAACCGCAGTGAGAGCTTGGCCCGTATAGCCGGTAATAAGTCGGATTCGTTTACCTGTGGGTGTTGGACTCTGTCAGGGCTGCCCTTTGTCACCGATTCTGTTCATAATTTTTATGGACAGAATCTGGTGGCCTCGGAGTCTCATCTCTGCTCTTTGCAGATGATGCGGTCCTGTTGGCTTCATCAGGGAGTGGCCTCCAGCTCGCAGTGGAATGGTTCGCAGCCGAGTGTGAAGCGGCCGGCATGAGAATCAACTCCTCTAAGTCTGAGGCCATGGAAAAGGGTGGAGTGCCCTCTCTGGCTCAGGAACGAGTTCTTGCCACAAGTGGAGGAGCCAGTTGAGGTGGCTCGGGCATCTGATTAGGATGCCTCCTGACTGCCTCTTGGGTGAGGTGTTCTGGGCATGTCCCACCGGGAGGTGGCCCCGTGGTAGAGCCAGGACACACTGGGGAGATTATATCTCTCGGCTGGCCTGGGAACACCTTGGGGTCCCTCTGGATGAGCTAGAGGAGGTGGCTGGGGAGAGGGAAGCCTGGGTTTCTCTGCTTAGGCTCCTGCCCCCGCGACCCGGCCCCGGATAAGTGGAAGAGAATGGATGGATGGACGGATGGATACATGAAAACAAACAGTCGCTTCAAGGTGTTTCATTTTGTAAAGACCCTACAATAATTACAGAGAAAACCCAACAATCAAAATGACATCCTATGAGCAAGCACTTGGTGACTGTGGGAAGGAAAAACCTCCGGTGGAACCAGGCTCAGGGAGGGGCAGTCATTTGCATGACCATTTGGGGGTGAGGGGAGATTAATAATAACTAGTGCTTAAATGCAGAGTGCAGGGTTTCCGCAGGGTAGTAAAAGGTAGTAAATTAAATGACCTCAAATTAAGGCTATTAAAAAGTAGTAAAAGGTAACAAACAGAATTTGACTTGGTAGTAAATTTTTCATCACCTCTTCAATATATTTTGACTTTTCCATTGATGCAGACTTTTTGTTTTAAGTTCGTTTAACTATAAAATCTGTATAGAAATATAACTACTAAGTAGGACCTGAGCTGATGTTGATAAGAGTCTATTGGTTCCGCTGTCCGATCTGCTGTGCGCATGTGCAGAGTCATTTTGTGTCTCGTCATGGGAAAATGTAAGTTTTCACAACTTTGGGTCGATGACCCGGCATTCAAAGACTGGCCTAAGATGGTCATGGGGAATGATTGAGAGGCCTTTTGTAAAGTGTGCAGAAAAAAATATAAATTTGACCTCGAATGCTGTGACGGTGACCAAATCACACCAAGCATCCACCAGTCACCAGCAGCAGATTTGGGCGCCTGGGGAGCAGATCCCTATTTTGTTTTTTGGTGCTACACAACGCACTGCAACTGCAACCTCAAGGTCAGCTACGAGCACAAGTATTGTTGTCACACCTCAGCAGTAAACCAGTATTTCAATATTCTATTGGAAAATAAATCATAGGTTTATGAAACTTGAATTTCATTGCATTTTGTTTATATTCTTAAAAAAAAACAAATTTCCTAAATCTGCTTGTAATGTGTTTGGAATATTAATGTGTATGAGGTTTTAGTCAAGACAAAGTCACAGTTACACCTTCAAGTAAGTGGGATAAAATTTTGTCTTTGGTGAGAGATGGGCTATCATCTTACATGGCTTAGTACTGTGAATCCACCGCCACCCCAAAAAAGGCTGCTGCTCGATTTCGTGCTGGTGGTAAAAATACTTTAGAGGTAGTAAAAATAGGTAGTAAAAAGCAGTAATCTGAACTCTAGGATTCCTGTATAAACCCTGAGAGTAGTGTATAAACACAGAGCGAGTGAAAAGAGGTGAGTGAAGAAGAAATACTCAACACATCATGGGAGCCCCAGCACCCTAGACCTATTGTGGCTTAACTAAGGGAGGGCTCAGGGTCACCTGATCCAGCCCCAACCATGAGCTTGATCACAAAGGAAAGTTTAAAGCCTAATCTTAAAAATAGAGAGGGTGTCTGTCTTTGGGAGATCTGGGAGCTGGTTCCACTGAATAGGGACCTGAAAGCTGAAGGCTCTGCCTCCCATTCTACTTTTAAATGTCCTAGAAACCATAAATAAGCTAACAGTCTGAGGGCAAAGTGTTCTATATGGGTGATATGGTACTATGAGGTCTTTAAGATAATATGGGGCCTGATTATTCAAGAGTTTTTTTGTTTGTTTGTTTTCAGAATGATCTTTGAAACTCATCTTAATGAAATAAAATAAAATAAAAAAGGAAACTTTCTGACAGTTGCAAAGTGGATGAATTTTTCATATCGGGATATCAAAAGCTCCCAAACAGCTGCACAGTGGAGTAGTGGTTAGCACATTCGCCTCACAGCACAACACACCCTGGACAGGCATCCATAAAATAAAAGCTACACACATGCAGCTATGCCACATTCCTAACTAACAAAAAGAACACAAAAAAAAAAAGCGTACACACAACAGATCTAACAGATCTCATATGTCATGCATAAACGAGTCCTCAAAGATTTTGTCTGTAATGTAAACATTGCTGCTTACTGAAAGGTTTCATGTACCAGAAGAACTGGCAGGGACAGGGGTGAATAGACTGAAATAATGGAGTTCAACTGCTATGCAAATTTCTGAAAGACTTACTAACCAGAAAATGTATTTCCTGGTGAGAGAGGTTGGAGTTTTTTCCTTGTTACATCTGACTGTTGTTGACCTTGAATCCCTGAGTTTTATTGATGTCAGCTTTAGTTCCTAATTCCTGAGTTACCTTTAGCTGCTCTGTGTGTATAAAAGGATCAATAAAAATAATAATACAATGACAACTTAAACACTTTTTTCATACTTTTTTTTTTGCATTAAAAACAACCTTTTCCTCTGAGTGCATGGATTATAGTACAGATCTAGAGACATAAGAAAAAATATAGAACAGTTTATTCTGATTAGGTGACTGCTAATGCACACTGTGTCTAAAAGAAAAGAAAGAAAGAAGAGGAGGAGAAAGCAGACTGAGGAAAGTCATTTGTTCAAAATTGCTTTGAAAATAAAGTTAAGCAAACTACCAAAATGGTTTAACTATTAGCAGTGAGCTAGTGTTAGATGTGGCACTATATCTATCAAAATGGCCAGCTCCCGTTGTTCACTTCAAAGAGTCGGCTCTTAGAGCCAGATCGTTTGCAACCGACCCATCACTAGTTGCGTCTTCCAAGAAAAAACCGCTCGCAATCAAAAGCCAGCTCCCGCACTGACTGGAAATGCAAACGTTTCTCAGATGCATTAAACCTAAAGTAACAAGCTTGTTTTGAAAATGTAAGAAGTAGAAAGTACTGATACTTGTGTAAAAATGTAGGGAGTAAAAGTAAAAAGTTGTCAGAAAAATAAATACTCAAGTAAAGTACAGATACCTGAAAAATCTACTTAAGTACAGTAATGAAGTATTTCAGTCACTAGATGTGCAAAGCTGGTGGAGACATACCCTAAAAGACTTGCAGCTGTAATTGCAGCAAAAGGTGGTTCCACAAAGTATTGACTCGGGGGGGCTGAATACTTTTGCACACTGCACTTTACAGTTTTTTATTTGTAAAATAATGCTTTGTATCATGTATAATTTTCTTTACACTTCACAATTGTATACCAGTTTGTGTTGGTCTTTCACATTAAATTTCAGTGAAATATATTTGTTTGTGGTTGTAATGTGATAAAATATGGAAAAGTTCAAGGGGTATGAATATTTTGCAAGCCACTGTATAAAACATAATCATACAACTTATACATATTATTTGTAAATCTACACTAATCTAAGCACACATGCAAATTTACTTTCAATGTGTTTTAGAATAAGTCATTTGACTGAGGATATTTCTTTCTTTTATTTGAAAGCACTAAATATGCTACTGGACATTTAGAACCATACCTTCTACCACCTAGTGGCAGTAGTGTATCAATTCCTAATTTTCCAACTGCCAATAAATCTCAAAGTAGAATAGTCCCTGCATTCAACACTCCTGTGTTTTAGCTGATTTGTTTTTTGTTATAACCATTGGTGCAACTTGATAAAAAAAAGCTTAAACTATGTTCTAACTAAGCAACTCACTTGAAAGGAAGGGCAAACCTTTACTTAAAGTACCGTATTTTGTGGACCATAAGGCACACCACATTATAAGGCGCAATATCAGTGAACAGGTCTATTTTCATACATAAGGCGCACCGGGTTATAAGGCGCATGATAAAACATATGTAGAGTGAAACAAAAGCGTCACGTAAGTCCAACTTTATTCAGCTCATTCACAGTAACTCAGAATATTGTTCAGGTGTAACAAATACAGAAAAAAACACTCACATTTTAAATCATTCATCTTCCACAAATCCATCAAATTCCTCATCTTCAGTGTCTGAGTTGAACAGTTGGGCGATTTTGGCATCAAACATGCTGGGTTCCCTCTCGTCAGCACCGAGTCAGTCTTGTTGTTCTTACTGTTTTGTTTTGGTTGCGCCACACAGCAACCATTTAATTGTTATTAAAAGGGCAACTTTTGTTGGCAATCTCTCACCATCTTCTTCAACGTCTTAACAGACGGCACAATATATTCTTTATTAATGAAGGTAAGAACAAGTAATTTTTTCATTTTATATATAAGCCCTTCGTAAATCCTGTGCACCAGTATATTTACCGATATAAACAAAGAAAAAAAAAAAGAAAAAAAAAGGAAATCCTTTTTTGAAACAACACCTGAAACCTGAAAACTCCGCTGTCACCATGTTTTGTGTACATACAGCGCTTGTACTGCATCCTTTCATATGCTGTGGCATTGCCTCTCTTTGGCACCAAGGGGAACAGCACGCACCCCCAGACCTCGATGAGTCCTTTAGCGACTTTTAGCATTTTTAAGACAGCCGACAGCGAGTTTTGTTACACAAAAGTTGGCAACAGTGCCAGCCCTCGATCGCCAGATTACGCACAAATATACGGGCCAGCATAGATGAAAGCAGGCCAAATCCATCATTGTTTTCTGTGGTTTACTGCGTACGGTTTCCATTTTTGGAACAATGTTTCCACTTCTTGTTGAATTTATCTCCAGCAGCTTTGGCTGCTTTCCACACCTGCTGCGCCACACTCGCAGCTTGTTCCTGTCTAATATCATCATAGAGTCATTTTGTGACTCAGTGATGGACTATTTTAGAGAATATAATGAGGCCTTTGAACTGATCTGCCAGACCGGAGGCCATATCGCTCCAGACCACGCAATGGTGCAGTGGTGTGGATGCCTCGGCCATCGGCAGTCAGATTGCAGCGCTCAAATTACACAGACGGACTGACATTTTCTAACTATTTGAAAAGCATACGCTGGGTGTTACCCCCCTGTCGTACACGTTGTACACTCTGGAAAATGTCTGTTTGTGAAGCGTCAGGGGCGATTCTAGGGGCGGGGCCACAGGGGCATTGGCCCCATCTGAAATCTGATTGGCCCCCTGAATTGCCTCTGTCCTGTCACTCATCTGTCCTTTGTCCAGAGCAAGGATCAAATTATAGGTGGGTGCAATTCCATGCCGAAACACCAGTAGCTGTTTGGACATGAATGTTAGCATTTCACTAATTCATGTACTTGTAATTATGTACTTGTACATGTAATTTGCATTTTTGTGTTAACATTAACTATAATGTTTGGCAGTGATAGAGAAGAATGTTTTTCAAGAACGCTGGTTTTCCAAGAGCCAGGCGAGAGCTGCTGTACAAATCCGTATCCGCAGGGTCCATTATGGCCGCGTCGTACTGTCATGGATCAGCTGTGTGGCAGGCAGGAAGGAGGACCCCAATGCAGGATATGCCAGACAGGTAGGATATAAACTCGGCTTTATTTGGCAGAGCCAACAAAAGGCACGAACAAACTCAAACTCCAGAAAAACAGGGAAAACTGACAGAGGCACACAGCATGGGGAAACAAAGAGCAAGACGAAGACAAGACGACGACGCAACAACAGGCACTGAAAACATGGGACTTAAATACACAGGAGGATAACGAGGGAAGTGGAAACAGCCGGGAACACGGGAACACTAACTATAAGGACAAGACCAGGGGAAGCAAAACTGAACACAACAGACAGAGACCGGACGACTATCAATGTAAAACAGTAAGTAACTTAACATAGTACACACCGACTTGACACAATATTGACACAGAGTGATAACAGGCACAAGCACAACAGAACTCAGGGAGAAAGAAACAAAAAAACCATGATAAAACAGAACTTATATAACAAGAACATAAAACAGTGGGCCACCGGCCCAGGACCATGACAGAATGAGGCACACTATGGATAGTTTCTGTCTTCCCAGGTTGACAAACACAAATCTCAAATCTCAGCCTTTGTCTTTTCAGTTTGAGCAACAGAATTCACATTCTTTGAAGAGTCCTACACAGCAGATAAACAGTTTCTGGCAATGCTAGCAGATAGAATGGTCTCAGATAGAGCTGGCTTGGGAGTGTTAACAGTTTCTGTTTGAGGTGCAGAAACAGGAACTTCACTCACCGTCTGTTTTGTTGATTTAGAATCACAACATGAAATTTCATGTCGGCTATGATGCTCAGCATGAAATTCTATTATTAGCCAGCTCAGCCCCATGCAATGAAATGTTATTATCAGACAGCTCAGAAACCAAAAATACATTCTTATTAGCTAGCCTGGAAATAGATAACCCCATTTGACTATTGCCCATTTCCAAGGTGGTGATTCTTTCAGTGCTGACCTTGTCAGATGTGGACCAGAAAGCCGGTTCTGGCTGGGGGCCAGCTTCACCAGACACGGGCTGTTAGACTGTCTCTAGAAGTGGCGAGGAGCACCAACAATGAGAGCTCTGCTTCCTCCTGAGAACAGGGGCTGCTGCACTAGCAGCAGGCTCCTATTCTTCAGGCCACAGTCCCACCAGTGAGCAGGCTGGGGCAGACTTGGAGAGGGCAGCAGTAACAGGCAGTGGAACTTTGGATGGGACAGGCGGTATGATCTCCAACAAGCTGAACACTGGCGGTGTAAAAACAGGCAAGCAAGGCAATGACTGCATCGAAGCTGGAAAATTGGGAAACAGTGTTGGACAGATGATAGTTTGTCAGAGATTATGATAACCTTGGGCTGGTGATCCTGTGTTTTTTTTTTTTTAGTGTCATATACATATATAGACTGGTTTGCTAGATAAGACACTGGAAGAAATATTGAATACTGTTTTGACTTATTTTGACTGTATTGCTTTCATTTATTTTGACTATGTTGACAAACTTTTGTGACTGTTAATTCACAGGATTTTACTATTTTTTTCTTTTTTTTTTGCCTACAATAAAGCATATACGAAGGGTTTGTGCCAGAAATACCTTTAATTAGAAAGATTTATAGCTGGATTTTGACAGCTGGAGGTTGTAAAACAAAACGAAACAAAAAAACAGGTGCAGACCTGCAGTGGGAAGGCTGCCAATAAACTGGGGAGTGAGCCAAGGAACTGGTCCGACTGCCAATAGATTATGTAAACTTGAAAGTTATTTTTTAACAGCCAACTTCCCTCATTCTGCTTTCACGTTCTTTCTTTTCTCAATAATGACAGGCTTTACAGTAAAACACACCCTGAACAATCTGTCATGGCGTGTGTGTGGCAGGCAGAATTGGACCCCAGGATGCAGACTCAAAAACAGGATTTATTGGGAAAATAACAGAAACCAGAACACAGCTAGGCAGGGGCTGGACAGATGCCAAAACTAAACTAAAGGAACTACAGAGAAGGAACAGACACAACGAGGGAACACTGAAGACGACGCGACAAGAAACAGATGAACACTGAGGGCTTAAATACACAGCAGGTAATCAGGGCAAGAGGAAACAGCAGGGAGCAACAGGTGAAGCAAATGAAACTAATAACAGGGGTTAGCAAAACTAGACACAAAGCACAGGGAACACAAGACTGTCAAAATAATACAGGAAGTGACTAACCAAGGTGCACGCAGACTACATACGGGGAACTGGCACACAGACACGGGGCAGAGACGCAGACAAGTCACAACACTAGGAATAACAACATGAAAACACAGGAGGTCAGGGACAAGACATCATGACAAGAACATGGAGCAGGGGAGACAGGGACGAGGGGAACAAACGTATCAAAACAACTGAAAAACAACAAAACTCAGGGAAGACAGAACTAAACACAAAATGCTGGGCAGACGGCCCAGGACCATGACAGCACCCCCCCCTCAAAGGCCGGCACCCGACGGCCAAAACAGGAAACAAAACCAGACCAGGGAGGGAGGCGGGGGACCAGGACGGAGGGACCGGAACAAAAACAAAACCAGGCAGGGAGCAACAAAGGCAGGGAGCAAAACATCAAAAATCACAATGTCAGAACAAAAACAGCAGGGGCACAAGGCCGGGACAAAGTCCAAAAACAGGGACAAAACACAGGGATGAGAAAAAAAAAAAACAACTGGATGAAACAAAACGCGACGGCACAAGGCCGGAGAGCTCCAATGTCCAAAACAGGGGGTCAAAACAAGGAACAGTTCAGGAGCTATGACAAAAACAGAAACAAAAAGAGCAACGGCCAGGGGGAACAAACAGTCCATAGTTCAGGGGGCCGTCCAGGCCAAGGGGCCAAAAAGCAGAGTCCAAACCTCTCAGGCGGGCGACCGCGGCACCAGCGGCGGCGACGAGGAGTCGTGGCAGGGGGCCGACCGCGGCTCCAGCGGCGGCGGCGAGGAGACGAGACTGGGGGCCGACCGCGGCTCCAGCGGCGGCGGCGAGGAGACGCGCCGGGGGGCCGCCCGCGGCGCCAGCGGCGGCGGCGAGGAGACGAGACTGGGGGCCGACCGCGGCTCCAGCGGCGGCGGCGAGGAGACGAGACTGAGGGCCGACCGCGCTCCAGGCGGCGGCGGCGGCGAGACGAGACTGAGGGCCGACCGCGCTCCAGGCGGCGGCGGCGACGAGACGAGACTGAGGGCCGACCGCGCTCCAGGCGGCGGCGGCGAGACGAGACTGAGGGCCGACCGCGCTCCAGGCGGCGGCGGCGAGACGAGACTGAGGGCCGACCGCGCG
This sequence comes from Archocentrus centrarchus, assembly GCF_007364275.1. Taxonomy (NCBI): domain Eukaryota; kingdom Metazoa; phylum Chordata; class Actinopteri; order Cichliformes; family Cichlidae; genus Archocentrus; species Archocentrus centrarchus. Next base: position 922,093 of record NC_044348.1, read on the forward strand.
CCAGGCGGCGGCGGCGAGACGAGGCAGGAGGCTCGAACTGAGCCAGACGCTCCAACTGAGCGTAACCCTTGGGCTTCAAACACGGCTCCGACTGAGCCGGACCCTTGGGCTGAACGGGGCCTACAAGGTGAGGCTCCGCATGTGCAGGCTGGGTCTGCGGTGTAGGGCACACAGCTACTTTACTGAGCAGCTGGGGCTGCTTGGGGGATGAACCAGGTGCATGTGATGGTGGGTGCGTGGAAGCTGACACTGGGGAGGGCGAGGGAGCTGACACTATGGAGGGCGAGGGAGCTGACACTATGGAGGGCGAGGGAGCTGACACTATGGAGGGCGAGGGAGCTGACACTATGGAGGGCGAGGGAGCTGACACTATGGAGGGCGAGGGAGCTGACACTATGGAGGGCGCTAGGAGTGTGGAAGCTGAGGATGGGGAAGCTGACACTGGGGAAGCTGACTGCGGGAAAGGTGAGGGGACCGAAGCTAACTGCGGGGAAACTGGAGTCGGGGGAGCAGGAACAGAGGAGACTGGGACTGAGGCTGCAGGGGGAACCACAACTAAAGGAGCTGAGGGACCAGAGGAGGGAACAAAAGGGACCAAAACTGAAGGGACTGAAGCTAAGGGAACTAGCACTAGAGGCCGCGTGGAAGCAGGCCGGGAGACGACTGGCTGCGTGGAAGCAGGCCGGGAGACGACTGGCTGCGTGGAAGCAGGCCGGGAGACGACTGGCTGCGTGGAAGCAGGCCGGGAGACGACTGGCTGCGTGGAAGCAGGCCGGGAGACGACTGGCTGCGTGGAAGCAGGCCGGGAGACGACTGGCTGCGTGGAAGCAGGCCGGGAGACGACTGGCTGCGTGGAAGCAGGCCGGGAGACGACTGGCTGCGTGGAAGCAGGCCGGGCGCTAGGGAGAGCCGGCTGCGTGGAAGCAGGCCGGGCGCTAGGGAGAGCCGGCTGCGTGGAAGCAGGCCGGGCGCTAGGGAGAGCCGGCTGCGTGGAAGCAGGCCGGGCGCTAGGGAGAGCTGAAGGGACTACGGGGACCTGAGGGACTGAGGGACCAGAAGTGGAAGTAGAGTAAGGGACTACGGGGACCTGAGGGACTGAGGGACCAGAAGTGGAAGTAGAGTAAGGGACTACGGGGACCTGAGGGACTGAGGGACCAGAAGTGGAAGTAGAGTGAGGGACTACGGGGACCTGAGGGACTACGGGGACCTGAGGGACTACGGGGACCTGAGGGACTACGGGGACCTGAGGGACTACGGGGACAGAGGGCACGGAGGAAACCGAGGAGACTGCGACTAGAACTGAAGATGAAACTAAACTGACTGGAGAGACCAAGGGATTTAAGGGAAGTGACGCCACTGAAGGGGGCAAAGCTGAGGCAGGGTGAACTAGAGCGGCTGGAGCTGCTGCTGACTGAGGGCGAGCAGGCTGAGAGCTAGGGAGAGCTGACTGCGTGGAAACTGACTGAGAGCTAGGGAAAGCTGAGGCTGAGGGAGCTGAAGCGGGGAGAGCTGCAGAGGCTGACTGAGACTGAGCGGAGGCCGGAACTACAGCTGACTGAGCCTGGGAGGTGGCCGGAGCTACAGCTGACTGAGACGGGAGTAACTGGGGAGGAGCTGGAGCTACAGCCGAATGAGACGGGAGTAACTGGGGAGGAGCTGCTGCAGGCGGCGTGGGTTGCTGAGGCTGAACAGGGGCTGGAGCTATGGGGGCTAGAGCTGCTGTAGTCTGAAATGCAGGCGGCGTGGGTGACTGTGGCTTAGATGCTCCCACCCGTGGAACAGAAACGGGTGCGGGTGCAGGTTCTTCTGTGGCTGCCACCACCCGTGGAACAGAAATGGGTACCACCGAGTGGATCATACTTTCGACCAAGCCCCTCTTCGAACCTGGCAAAGCGTCCAAAAGCCAGGGAAAACTGGACTCCAATCTGTGCGCACTGTGGGCCATGGCGTCTCGATACCCCTGACTGGGGCATTTAAGCCATTGCTCACAGAGGTCCATCATAGAGCTACAGATTTCCTTTCCCAATTCTGGTGAGGGAGGAACAGCTTCAGAAACCACAGGTCTTGAATGGGCAGGCATGGCAAGAGTATCTATGGAACAATTTGTCTTCTTTATGATTTGTGAAATGTCAGTAACTGAGTTCATGATCAAACTGTCTATGGCTGACACAGGAGTTGTATCATAGTTCGCTGACTGAGTTTTACTCCGGCGCCGAGAGCTCCGCTTCCGCGCCCCCGCTGTAGGATGAGAGAGGGGAGCGGCGCTAGGAAACGAAGCAGGAGATGGTGGGCCTGGCATCACGGAGAAGCCGCCTAGCCTTATCCCCGGAGGCATGGGCGGAGGCGGGGAGACTGCCGGCGAGCGCGGCTGCAGTTTCAGAGGTGGGGAGAGTGGCGAGTACTGAAGCTGAGGTCTCTTTCCCCAGCCGGGTCCTCCTCGGGCGAGACTAGTGCCCAGAAAGCGTGACTCGTCCTCCGGAGCACACCACCTCTCTATTTCCTGCAGGAAAACCCGTACGGCTCGCTGCCGTCCCCGCTGGCTTGAGTCCGCGAGGTCCGTATTTTGGTCGCGTCGTTCTGTCATGGCGTGTGTGTGGCAGGCAGAATTGGACCCCAGGATGCAGACTCAAAAACAGGATTTATTGGGAAAATAACAGAAACCAGAACACAGCTAGGCAGGGGCTGGACAGATGCCAAAACTAAACTAAAGGAACTACAGAGAAGGAACAGACACAACGAGGGAACACTGAAGACGACGCGACAAGAAACAGATGAACACTGAGGGCTTAAATACACAGCAGGTAATCAGGGCAAGAGGAAACAGCAGGGAGCAACAGGTGAAGCAAATGAAACTAATAACAGGGGTTAGCAAAACTAGACACAAAGCACAGGGAACACAAGACTGTCAAAATAATACAGGAAGTGACTAACCAAGGTGCACGCAGACTACATACGGGGAACTGGCACACAGACACGGGGCAGAGACGCAGACAAGTCACAACACTAGGAATAACAACATGAAAACACAGGAGGTCAGGGACAAGACATCACGACAAGAACATGGAGCAGGGGAGACAGGGACGAGGGGAACAAACGTATCAAAACAACTGAAAAACAACAAAACTCAGGGAAGACAGAACTAAACACAAAATGCTGGGCAGACGGCCCAGGACCATGACACAATCCGGACAGACATGGGTACAATAAAATTTACACAGCTATGCCACAAAAAACCAAAAAGCCTTTTGTTGCTTGTTAACCGAGCTTGTAAGTAACATAAATGCATCATCAACATCTTCATCTTAATGTCAACAGACAATTAAAAAAAAAAACAATTTCATAAATAAATGGGACACTTTCACTCCATTTCTCCATCGATCCAAAAGGTTCCTTGTTTTCATTCCAGCTGCTTTTGTCTGAAAATCTTCACTGTCTTTTGTCTCTTGAAGATTACTCATCTACAGTACTGAGATATAATCTTCTTTTCATGTATTGCTTGCTTACCAAAGGTTGATAAAGAAACGTCACTGTACTGAACTTAGGTCAAAATTGCTATTGTGGAAAATGGATTCAGACTGATATATAAAGGTATTCCACAGCTAATGAAAGTCACAGGATTTTAAAATGATTATTTATTTACTTAATTCATTTATTTATCACACATTTCTCCATTACTTCCTGGAAAATTGTTGTTGCTTCAACGTTTTGACATGACCAAAAACCAAGATGTCACTGATTCATAACTAACCTTAACAACATTGGTGAAACCTCAGCCACACCCTGTGAGCTGCTTATAAAGATGGAGCAGCTGAACACCTGCTGCAGCCAAACGTCTGGTACAACAGCTAAGCTGTTTGTCTTATTCTCTTATTTGCCTTAATATTTGAGCATTTAAATTATACAGCACACTTTTGATAATCTTTTTTTATCACAGCTTTTATAACTAAACACTGTTCAGATTGACTGTTTTAAGTCTGTAGATTAACTGCAGGACCAACAAAATGATTCCAGTCTTCAACTTCCTCCTCTTCCTCTCAATGACAGCCGTTTCTCTGGTAAGTTTGACTCTTTCAACAAAATCATTATCATGTTAAACGCTGCCTGCTGTTCTGTGAAAGCCAAGCAATTCTCATAATGTCATTCTAACATGGTGGTACCAACACATTTCCAGATAGTTTTTAATCTAACAGCATTGTGAGCTTTTAAGATGCAGTGATGAGCATTTTAACCATTTTCAGACAATATATTTTACTTAATAAAATCTATCAATGTGATTTCAAATGTGATTAAAAGTAAGTAAAAATGTTTTCAATTTTTGTATTGCAGAGGGCTGCTGTCATTAAAGATCCAAATGGTGAGTTGAATGAGAAAAGATTTCCCAGATGCTGAAGTGAAATCTTTTTTTTTTTTTTTGTAATCTGAGAGATGACATGATCACAGTTAAACTGTTCCTGTCCTCTTGTTCCATCAGATGAGTCTTTGGGTGCCGTAGAAATTATTAAAAAAGTCAACACTGGCTCATGTAAGTGAACTTTTATATAATACAACTCTTGTGGCTGAAATATAAATACTAGATTATAATAAAAAATTCCAGAGTTGAACCAAGTGACTTGTTAACAACAACAGCTGACATGATAATCAAAGTTACAGTTGCTGTCCTCTTGTTCCCTCAGACAGGTCTATGGATCCCCCAGAAGCCATTGAAAAAGTCAATGCTCACTCTTGTAAGTGAACTTTTACATAATACAACTCTTCCGGCTAAAATATAAATACTGAATGATAATAAAAAAAATTCCAGAGATGAACCAACTGACTGGTTGACAGAAGATAAACTGCCAACAGTCAGAATGATGAATTAATCACTTTCTCATTTCTGGGCTCTGATAGTTAAATGTATTCTTTGTGCTTTCATCCATTAAATATTGTGAATATGTATCTAAAGAAATCAGATTAAGCTCTGCATAAACATCTGTGGTTCAATTTTTGTTTTTTAAAAACATTTTATGAAACATTCAAATATTTACAAGAAAATGAGAATCTCAACTGATAAAGAAAACACTCACCACAAACTGGTTTTAATGTCAATCAAACCAGTAATACTCTCATTTACATTCTGGGTTTGAATATTCATCCACTCTCTGTTTGTTGTGTTGCAGCAAAAAACCTGGTTCATGGTGACATTGTTCCTGCTACAACCAGGAATGCTGATCCGTGCACAGCCATTGGCTGCAAGTGGCCTAAAACTGGACCCTATGTCTACATACCTGTCTCCATATCCTCTGTATACTGTAAGCAGTGCAAACTTTACCCTTTAAACTGTGACTTCAATGCTTTCCCTCTTGGAAACACCTAATAGAGTTGTTGTCAGATGTTGTCTTTATGAGAGAACCGAGTTTAAAAAAATCTGACTGGAAACATGAGTTCAGGTTCTGAAAGGAGAAATATGAACTTTTTTTTAGAAATTTGAATTTAAAAGTCACTGTTAAACATTATTCTTTTAATCAAGTTTTAGGTTTTGGGCATGTCCCATGATGGAAACAGAGATAGATTGGATTTTTATACTCTCACAGGACTTGACACTACAAAGTACATTCAGACATCCATGCAGCACTTTGTTACCTTTGACCTTTAAGCACTTGATCTCTCTCACATCAACACCACAGCTAGTTTAGACTCCCCAGTTAACCTTTTTGCTGATCCTGTCAGTCTGATTGGACTGCAGAAATCATCATTTATTAGTAATGCTGTCTATGTTGCTGAGATGAAACAGCTGATAGGTCTGTGCAGCACTCTTTTTGTAATGTTGGGTATCTCATAAAACATGAGTAAGAGATTCAGATTTTAACTTTATTTTACACATAAATGTCACAACCTGGCTGGTAAGGCCATGGCAAAAAGGGTGAACACACCATTTTCCAGTTTAAAATGATTTATCAAACAAACTTAAGCAACTGAATTAGAGAGAGGTGAGGTATGGAAAGCAGTAGGCTCAGTGGTGCAGGGTGTGCATGTGTGTCGAAATGTTTGTACTGTAAGTGTTCCAAATGCAGCATTTAACAAAACCTAAAGGAAAACAAATGTGACACAGGGCATGTTAGAAAACGGACTGATGCACAGCAGCCAGAAAGAAGTACCTGCCTCAAATTTATAGTCTGGGAACACAGGGCCCATTTTGGGATTGACAATTTATGGTCTACCCACCAAAGACCTAATACACCTGAAGATTGGAAATAGGGGCAGGGGTCGTCACATAAAGTATAACTAAAAATAAAAGTGATTTGCAAATTTCACAACCCTGGAATAACATGAGCAATACTGAGGTCTGTGTTTACCAGCTGAGATAAGAAGCAAGTTTCAACAACTTGAAATGTTACTGTGGTTCAAAGAAGCTCCTCAGCAGACTCATATTTGTTCCTGCAGCCACCCAAGAGCGCAACATCATCATCAATGCCTTGGTGACCTTCCATGAGTCCACCTGTATTCGCTTCATCTGGAGGACAAACCAAGTCAATTCCATCAACTTCTTCTCTGGAGATGGGTGAGAATACACTCACTGTTCTGATACTGTATGACAGGACACGACTGACACACCCTCACACTCGAAACTCTTTAGGAATCCGAATCTAAAAATATTTTGTTGCACATATTCTATATGTATATTCAAAACAGGTTTTTCATGAACTATTCTGCATTCACATTCTACAATAAAATGTCCAGGGTTATTATATGCCACAGCACATTAATGAAATTAATATTGTTGCATCAGTGGATAAATTGCATTTTAATGAACTTAATTAACGTAATATTTCACATACTGTTTTGTCCACTGGTTTCAGAACTGGATCTACTCGATCTGCTTGATTTTATTATTTTTTTTAAAAATAATGTTACTCTGTGTGTCAGGTGTTATTCATATGTGGGCCGTCAGAGCCAAGCGCAGCTAATCTCCCTACAAAGAAATGGTTGCTTGTACCTGTCGACAGTGCAGCATGAGGTTCTTCATGCTCTGGGCTTCCACCACGAGCAGGTCCGCTCTGACAGAGACCAGTATGTGAGGATCCTCACCCAGAACATCTTGCCAGGTCAGCTCAACTACACAAAGCTTTGGTAACACTTTACATTAAGACACACAAAAGCTCAGTTATCCAGGAACAAGAGAGGAATGGATCAGAAACAACCTGATGGCTAACAAGTCATGCATCATCACTCTCTTAAAAACTTTTCATAATACCAGCAATACCAGCATCTGTGAAAATTTAGTCAATAATTAGATAATTATATAATTTTACACCAAACAAGTTACTTCAAACTATCTATGACTGTTTTGCTCCAAGTCACAAAATATCATTCTAAGTTGTTGCTCAGTTGTTTGGGTTTTTTCACTATTATTTGCTGCTTATGTGTCCAATCAAAAAAAACAAAACAAGAGCAGATCTGATATGACAGGATATATGGTACATTGATTTAACAGAATGTTTAATTTCATGATGTTTTCTGCCACATGAGAGGAATAACTTAAAATGTAATAATGAGAGTTTGACTCTGGATCTGTGTGGAAACATCATGCAGTTGATTTTCTCTCACTTGTCACATTAGAATTCAATTCTACCTCCAACATAACAGTAGATTTCTCATTTGTGTTGATGGTAATCTTAGTTAACAGGAAAGCGAGCCTTCAACTGTTCAGTGTTATTCCAGTATTGGCTGAATCATCTGGTGGTTTTGGTTTTTGCTTTTCTTCCTCTCTCCTTTCAGGGTCCAGGATGGGGTACACTCCTTTTTTACAGCAATGTAATTTTAAAACTAATGCTCAATCTGTGTAATCCCAGGCTCAGCAGATAAAACACTTCAGTCCAAGTCAGCATTGCAACCAATGATTATAGCAGTAGAGATTAGCCAGCATCTTGATGTATATAGTTCACACGGTTTCCAAGTCTTGATGTCTTGTATGTAGAAATTAATTTATGTCAAATTCATTTTTTTTAGAATAAATGTTATTGCATCTGATTTCCTTTTGAACAAATATTTGTTAAAAAAGATGTAGAAATAATGAAGGATGCTTCATATTATTTGATGGGAAACAAGAACAGTAATGTTAAAGTAATCCTGACGTAACAAGACATCACTAAATAACTACTAAGGATGATGCTTCGCTGGTTGGCAGATTACAAAAAGAGTAACAAATGTTGAAATGACCAATTATATACTATTAGGTAGTATTTTGTGTATATAAATCTTCATGATACACAAGCATTTATCCACATACACATACATGTAAAAACAACTGCGAAGTATTCACGGCACTTACATTTTACTAAATATCAGTTACATTGCAATATTCTATTTTTAACCTTTCCCCTTATTTTCTCTCACAGAATGTAAATGTTACACAGTCTTACTTAAAATACACAAACAAATAATACCAGACAATGGCCAAATTGCCATTTTCATACAATAGAAAATTGAACATCAGAGCAGCCACAATATTAAAACATTAAAAAATTTTTAAATATTTTGTCTGTTGGAAATTTGTGTACAGGGCAAGAACACAACTTTGTGAAAGTGCAGACCAACAATCTGCAGACTCGCTATGACTTCAACTCTGTCATGCACTATCCCAGGTGAGAACAGATAAGTGAGATTGGCGCATTAACTTGACCTGTAAGTCATTATATTACCTTACAAGTCTTACATTTTCTACTAGAAAATGTGACCATGCAGTACGTAAAAAAGAATATTTCCTATTCTTGATATAAGCATGAATGTGGCACAGGTAAAGTATCTGCTGTTGTTGGTTCTTTTAGAACTGCGTTCTCCCGTAATGGGCAGCCAACAATTGTTGCCAAGTCCAATCCTAATCTGGATTTCGGACGTGCTACTCAGATGAGTGCCAACGACATTGCCCGTATAAACAGGCTTTATGGATGCTGTGAGTAAAAACAAAAACTATATTATCATTTTGTAAGAAGCAAATGTTTCACATTACTCACTGCATTTGATGCTTTTCTTCCAAACCAGAACTCTGGCAAGAAACTTCAACTCTGCACCCAGATACTTCAACTCTCAATACATCAAGTTTAAGGCAAATGCAGCAAAATGTGAAAGAAACAGAAAACCTGCTGCAAATATTGGCATTTGTCACATATAGAGAAATGAGTTTCTGGGTCTTTTTTTCAGAGAGGCTAGACTGCAGGGCCATATGCTAGAGGGTGATGGTTTTACATCTCTTTCTGTTGATGTTTCTCTTTCTTTAATCAATTATAACTAACTGATTTCTTTATCTATGTAATTGGATGATAATTAAGTTTTGAATTGTAAATGTTGATAGACAGAGCACCAACCCCCGCCAACACCACCCTCTTCCATTTGTGATTGCTGTTTTACTCTGTGCATGACCAGCAGTTTCTTCTGTATTAAAAAAATATGTGCACATAAAGACAACTTTCAGTGATAGAATAAGAATTTGAATCTTTTTTTCTGAAGTAAAATTTGCAGTATAGGGTAGCAAACAGTCCTGAGGCATATTAACACTTCAGAGATTAATCTGTTGAAATCAAGTAGAACTAAGTCAAACTAATAATAAAATAAATTGGTATTGGGGGGGTCCAGTTTTCATGAGTTTTTTTTTCTTGGTTTCTGAACTTTTGGGACTTCTTTATTTTCTTTTGTTGTGTTTCTATTTCTGTAATGAAGTTGCATCAAATAAATATTTACAGCAAAAAGGGACAGTGTTGTTCCATTATTTTACAGGAATAAATGTTACCATACAGAGTATTAGTGTGTTTTTTAGAAGTCTAAAGTATTTGTTATGTAGCTCCATGATTGTTAAAGCTTTATCACTGTAATTGTCCTGGATTTAAAATCCTGATTAAATAAAATTATGTAAGCATTATCAAGAACAAGTAATTTTTAAAATTAATACTTGTGCATCAAGGTTTACGCAGCATTTTAATACTGTAGCTGGTCAGTCAAACAGGTTTTTATTGGTGGTTCCAAAAGGCCACGTGAATCTGAAAATTTAGGTCAACAAGTTTTTTGGTCAACAAGTTTTTTGGTCAGGTTTACCCACCTTTTTCTTTAATACCTGCAGAAATTCTTGAAAACCCTTTCTCGTTGGTCAACTACAGTTGATAATGAAATAATGAACCCAAACAAAGGCTTCTTTGGGCTCATTATCCATATAAGCCAGAGAGTAGAACATGTCTCTCAAGGCCTCTCCAGACCCCAGACCTGAACATTACTGAAGCAGTGTGGGATCATCTTGACAGAAAGACTCAAAAACAAAGCCAACATCCAAAGAAAAGCTCTGAATGTTCAAGAAGCCTAGAGAACTATTCCTGAAGACTACTTAAAGAAATGACAGGAAAGCTGCCTAAGAGAGTTCAGCCTGTGTTGAAGAATAAAGGTGGTCATACCAAATATTGACTTTTCATCTCTGTTTTAATGATGTAACCATGCAAATGAAAATGCATACCTGATCCATCAAGTGGAAATTACTTTTTTAACCCTCTGGGGTCAAGGTATTGGAGGAAGGCTCTAAATTTACACCTGAGCATTGAGATGTGACAAAAGCTTCACTGTAAAATGACCACTAAGGCTCTGTTGTCATGAGAACAATAAAAAATTTTCAGTTTTGGAAAGTAGGTGTTGTAGGTGGCAATGTTTTAAAAATTATCACCATTCCCATGGAACTGCAAAAGACGAAAGCACTGTAGTTTCCATGCCAGGCCACAAGTTTGCAGTATCTGGGGCAGGTAAGAAATGCATCTTGTCATGATCCTCGGCCAGTGGCCCAGTGTTTTGAGTTTTTGTGAAGTTCTGTTTTGTTCTATTTCTATTTCTAGTTTTGGTTATAGTTTAGTATTAGGATTGGAGTTTGCCTTTTTTTTAGTTTTCCATGTTAATCCTGGTCTTCCCTGTGTTCCTGTGTGTATTGTCTGTGTCTTGGCCCTTTTGTGTTTGGTTTGACATCCCAGCGTTCCCTGTGTGTTGTATGTAGTTTTCTGTTTTGGTCTGGGTTAGATTCCCTCTATTAAGTTTACATGTGTGTCTTGATCAGTCACTTCCTGTTTTATTTTGACGATCTTGTGTTCCTTGTGCTTTGTGTTTAGGTTTACTTCCCCTTGTCTCGTTAGTGTATTTCGTTCACCCATGTTGTCACCTGTTTCCTTTTCCCTCGTTATCCCTTTGTATATTTAAGGTCTCTGTGTTGTTTAGTTCCTTGTTGCGTCGTCAGTTAATCGTTGGTTTTTCCCTGCTGTGTGGTTTATGCCACGTTGATGTTTATGCTACGTTCATGTTTATGCCACGTTCTTGTCTTTTGGATTAAAGCTTTATTGTTACCTCCTCATCTGAGTCCTGCATTGGGGTCCTTTACCACGCTTGCCACAGCCCAAAACCTGACAGTACAACGCGACCAGGAAATGGATCCCACGGACTATGATCGACAGGAGCGCAAAGAGGTAATGGATTATTACCTGTGTGAAAAAGCGAGGTGGAAGCCCTGGCTCACCCCTGAATGCCAGTCAAAGTTTGTTGGCACTCGCTTGGCCCTGGGTGGGCTGGCTAGTTGGCAAAAGGCCCAGCAACGTCATGCTCCACCACAGCCTTGAGTCCAAGCCTCACCACAGCAGCTGATCACTCCGCCAGCTGCAACCCCTCCGCCTGTTCCGACGGCAATCACAGTAGGCGGCTATTTCTCTTCGCCTCCTCTGCGAATTATGCCGTCCGTCACCTTGCTTCAGCCTTTGCCAGATTCCAGGAGAAGGACCAGGGAATCGGCAGCATTCGCCTGCCGCACCTGTAAGCACTGCACAGCACCAGCTTGGTTTCACTGCGCGGTCTGTGCAGCCTCAGGACAATTCTGCTCACTCGCCCGTGTGTGGCAGCACCGGGTCTTTCGTGAGTAACTCTCTGACTTTGCCTGTTACTTCAGCAATTAAGCTAACTGCCGCTGTGCCTAATAAAGTGGCCACTGGGGAAAGTGAGTTTCTTAAGCAAACACAAAACCCTGCGTTCACTTTCCCCGCCACAATGCCAGCTAAAGATAAAGACTTTTCGTCTCCCCCTAAGACTGATGCTGTGGACAATAAAGTGAAGCGGGACATTTTTGATTATTTAATGGACTTATATAAACAATGGCTTACACTACCCAGTGAGGGGAGTAAGACAGCCATTGTGCACAGTGTGACCAGGCTGATTTGAACTTTTCCCTGGCTCTTGGACTCGTTGCCTCTTTTAATTAAGGACTTGGTGAGGGATATTATGAAGTTGGATGCACCCGTTCCTGTTCCTGCAGCCCCTCACCATCAGCCGCCTGCAGCAGCCCCAAGTCAGCAACCAGAGCAACCAGCTTCAGAGCCTCCGTAACACCCTTTACAAGGTAAAGTTTATTAGCAAGGAGCTACATTTTATTTATAAAGCGCATTTCATTCTAGTTAATAATGTAATGTGCTGCATAAAGCTACCACAGAGGTTACAGCCACATAAAAGATAATAGGGTGAATGGGGGGAAAAAAATCAATACAGCATGGTATTACAATATTTTGGGTGGTGATATCATATCAATACAGGGACACCAAATATCAATATTTTATTAAATAAAATACTCTGGGAATACTGTGAACACCCCTGTCCTGAGATAAAGGTAGCCAAGCAAACTTATCCACAGTATTTCTGACTTTGTGCCATTACCCATAATTCTTAGCAGAAGCCGGTGTTCTACTTCCGTTTGTGCTGTTGTTTACGGCTGCGGACTTACACACTTGCCGTTCATTTAAACATTTTGACACTGCAGTTTCTTTTACCTGGCCTAAATGGTACCACATCGGTGGTGGATACATTGCAAGGATGTTTTAAAAAGCAGCGAGGTAACAGTGCCTCACCTGTCACTTCTCACTGACGGGTAGATGAAACGAAACTATGGCCTGAAGTCAGCTACATCGACATTATCAATTACCTTGTTTTTTCCAAAGGTGTTGATGGCGAGAAATCACGTAATTATAAGAGCACCAGATTACCTTCAAAGCAATAAAATTGATAAAGTAATGCTGAACAAACAAGGCAACGTTGTTTTCCTTAAAGCAGCTGTAGATCCGAGCCAGAGCATCGGCCAAGCTAAGCACTTAGCATGGGTCATGCTAAGGGAAAGTGGAGGTGGAGACAGTCAGCTGTTCCTGTATCGCTGATTAGGGAAATCATGTAGTGATGCTGCAGCTATTCTGTGGAAGGTACATCACTGATCTGGATATCAGAGTGTTCAGATCACTGAAACAGAAACACTGGACTGGCCAAAGGCTGTGATCGGGGAGACACGCAGCTGTCATCTCACTAACTGCTATGTGTTTACATGTGGAAGGCACGCATTGTTAAAGCTTTGTGTAGGCTGTATGCCGTAGTGTCACACTACAAATAAAATGTAAAAAAAACAAGAGGCTGTACATTAAAGGAAAATTTAAAACATAAGGAAAAAATACAGCAATAGGATGTGCAACTGGGTAGTATAATTTTGGAGAAAAAGAACAAATTTACAGAATAAAATAAATTGAAAAATGTACAGACTGATGTAGTGACAACCGACAACAGCACAAGTTGAATCCGAGCTCATGTTTCAACTAATAAAGCCGCCTGTTACAGCACAAAGTAACCGAATTTTGTCATTAACTCTGGCTCTGACTGGGTAACCGGAAGTATAAAACCGTACAGCGGAAGTAGCAGTCTGTCATGGCAGCCTACGTGTGCTCTTCCAGAAACCCGTGGATATTAAATCAGCTCAACCAAAAAAAAAAACATTCAACACTACAACAGTTGTGAAAACTACTTCCTGATTCAGAGCAGGCTAATGGCTCAGTCTCAGGAGTAAAAATTGGACAGCAACCTCTGCAGCTACAATTCTGTGAATGATTGCAACCTGTGGTCACTAAATAGTCCTGAAATTGAGTATTAGTGATCAGTTTGCATAATAATCCACTTATGAAATAATGAGTGCTTGGGGGAGACTGAGATTATTTTTTTTTATATTTTAATGGAATAACTAAATGTAGTCATTTTATAGTTATAACAGAAAAAATTTGCATTCAGAACTGGCTTAAGATTTCTATGCATTTATTTGAATTTGTCATGCGAAGGGCACTAAATAAATTTTGATCTCTCAGGCGTATCTGGAGGCTTTCTACAAGTTCTGCTCCAACTTGGGAGGAACGACCGCTGACACCATGTGTCCTATTCTGGAGGTGAGTCTTCAGTCTCATTTAGATGATTTTTGATACGTCTCTATCTTCTAGGATTGTTCATCGTAGTAGCAAAGTGCAGGAGTCAAGTGGGTCTTGACAGTGAGCAGGCGTTCCCATGAAGACGCTGAAGTGTCTTTAGCGCGACTCATCCCTCTTCTTCCCCTCTGTATTTGCTGCAGTTTGAAGCTGACAGGAGAGCCTTCATCATCACCATTAACTCATTTGGCACAGAGCTGTCCAAGGAGGACCGTGCCAAACTCTTTCCCCACTGAACGAAATGTGCACTAAGAATTATGAGGATGTGGTGTTTAGCACCCGTGAGTGGAACCAACTGAAGGAACTGAGTGCAGTTCTTGCTCCATTTTCTGAGGCAACAGACCTGACAGAAGGAGAGAAATCAGTTAATTCAATTCAATTCAATTTTATTTATATAGCGCCAAATCACAACAAACTGTCACCTCAAGGCGCTTTGTATTGTGGGTAAAGACCCTACAAAAATACAGAGAAAACCCAACAGTCAAAACGACCCCCTATGAGCAAGCACTTGGCGACAGTGGAAAGGAAAAACTCCCTTTTCACAGGAAGAAACTAGAAACACTAGTGTGAGCCACCCCAACTACGGGCAGTCAGGAGGCCTGGGGTCCCCTCGACCCCCAAGCCTCAGTGGGACGGGGAGAAAGTCCGGGTGACCCCTTGGGGACCCCAGTCGTCCCAGTGGCGGCGGAGGCGGCTGGGGTCACTGGGACCCCACGACTCCCGGCTCAGCGTGACCTCCCCTGCGGTGATTGGGTCGAGGTGACCCCAGGCCTAACAATGGCGGCGGTGGGGGGTCGAGGTGACCCCAGGCCTAGCAATGGCGGCGGTGGTGGTGGTGGGGGGTTGAGGTGACCCCAGGCCTAGCAATGGCCGTGGTGGGGGGTCGAGGTGACCCCAGGCCTAGCAATGGCGGCGGTGGCGGTGGTGGGGGGTCGAGGTGACCCCAGGCGTAGCAATGGCGGCGGTGGTGGGGGGTTGAGGTGACCCCAGGCCTAACAATGGCGGCAGCGGGGTCGAGGGGACCCCAGGCCTAGCAATGGCGGCGGTGGTGGTGGTGGGGGGTCGAGGTGACCCCAGGCGTAGCAATGGCGGCGGTGGTGGGGGGTCGAGGTGACCCCAGGCCTAACAATGGCGGGGGCGGGGTCGAGGGGACCCCAGGTCTCCCAGCTCAACGGGACCCCCTGTGGCCGGGGACATTCATTGCATGCGTGCTATTGCCCCCGCCCCCCAGTGGCCAGTGATAGTCATTGCACCGCTTGTGACGGGGACACTCGCGTGCACACACAGACACGCACGCACGCGCACACATACACACTCGCACACACAAACGCACACACTAACACAGACACACACACATACACACAGACACTCACACACACACACACACACACACACACACACACACACACACACACACACACACACACACGCACGCCCACACACGTGGCCAGTGCGCCACTGCCCAATACGCCTCGGCCCTGTGTTAGTGATAAACACGCACACACACACACACACGTGGCCACTGCGCCACTGCCCAATACGCCTCGGCCCCGTGTTAGTGATAAACACGCACACACACACACACACATGTGGCCAGTGCGCCACTGCCCAATACGCCGCGGCCCCGTGTTAGTGATAAACACACACACACACACACACACACACACACACACACACACACACACACACACACACACACACACACACACATACTGGTTTTGGTGTATTAGAAGGACAATTTTTTCAAACCAGTTTTTTGCAACACTAAACGGACACCCCTTTCCACTCATGCTAGAAAGATGTAGTAAATCTTAAAAAATTCTGTTTGAACTATACAACACAAATCTCACTTCAAAATTTAGATACACACATCAGAACTCAAAATATAAGAACCTGACACAATGCTGTATTAAGAGGACAAACAATAATGAGGTACTTAGCTCCGCCCATGACACAAACAGTAATTGCCAGGGCCAACTTTATTTGTCAGGACAATGGCCATACACATACACAAACATGTAATTTTCATGCATAAAAAGGCCAACATGGATAAATGAAAAATGACTAAACAGAAAGACATGGACTGCATTTTACAGCACCTTCACTAAGTAAGCGGCAGTAGCAGTAACTTTCACTAAGCAACAGAATCCTATTTGTGAACAGAAAGGAAAAATTATGAATGGCAAAATGAAATTATGCAAGTCTGTTAAATCATCAAACAGATTAAACAAAAATTGAGTGAACAAGATGAACTTACCCATCGTCTCACAGTAGAAATAAAACTGAAACGTACAGTAACCAATCCACACCAAACAATATATACTGTAAAATATCAGTATGTTTACATATTCTGTTCAACACCCAGTTTGCCAATATAACTGGAATACTGTCAGCCCTTCTCCTGCCTCCACAAGATGAAATATTTAAATTGTCCACCAGTGATATCATCAGGACACAGAGATTGCTTCTGGTCTTACCCTTAATATCCCATGTGTCCTGATGATATCACTAAAGGACAATTCATCACATTCCCATATTCTATCCAGGATTTTCTTTTCTTTTCATAGTTATGCCCCGATTCCTTACAAAATCTCTTATGTTTTGGATAGAGCGGGCAGCCAGAGCAGGATCTTCAGCCTTCTTGCATTGCTGGCATTCAATCATAGTGGCCAGTTTTCCTTTTTTGATGTGTTCGCCAAAATGTCTCATTTTTATTTTTTATTTTATTTATTTGGGACAATGCACATTAATAAAACAATCAATACTTAGTACAGATTGTAAATGAGCCAGATTATAGCATATTTGCTAATTTGCATCTGTAGTCCCTAGGCAGAAGGACAAACAACAGAAAACGTCATGAATATACAATAGTAGTAAAAGACAACACATTGACAAACATTAAAACAATATGACTGCGACAACCTCCATGGGAGACCATGGATTCTTTTTTGCTCTTCTAGCACTTTCCAGAGATACTAGAAAAAAGACAAATAAATTATTAATGAAAACCAACTCCATTTTAAACAGTTTTTAAATAAGGAAATTTGTGTTTAGTATATTATTTGTTAAAACAATGGTTCTTGGCTATAAATTATGTACTGATGTAATGCCTATTTATTCCCCTTTTAAAATGTGAATTAATAAAGAACATACATTAGCGGGACAAGCTACAGAAATGAGCATGTGCGTTGCACAGATGAAAATAAATTTCTGCCAATGCTAAACAGCTTATTCTGCCATTGACACTTGCTTGGTAAGTGTGGTTGATTATATGATTGAATTCTGAAGAAAAGGCATTTTCGTAATTTCAAAATAGTATTTGTTTGACAAACAGGCCTCAGCAGCTTTCATAGAACCATCCAAAGCCAAAAGAGGCTTGCTGGTCCCTAGATCCCACTCAGCACCACGTTTCTCTATAGGTGCTGTATCAGCAAAAGCCCAAAGTTGAGAACCCTGGTGTACTAAATCTAACTTAATAACCAAATTAGAAAATATATTCCCATTGCTTTGCTTATTACAGTTTTTTGGTGTTTTGCTGTTTTGAAAAAACATTACAGATTAAAATATGTATAAAGAAAGTACTATAAACATTAGTCCTATTACTGATCACTAAATTGCATCTATTTTCTAGCATCTGAATATTGACAGTTTGAAAATGTATCAATTTAATACAAGGTACAGTTTTATATGGTATGTGCATTTAGGCCAGATATATTAGCTAAAATATCAGCTCACAGTATCCTGCAGAAAGAGAATGGTCACCATATTGCCTTTGGGTGGTGTGGATAATTTCTTTTGACCATGCTTCAGTTGTGCTTTTGTGCTTAAGTAATTTGGTGTTTAGTGACTTGTGTATGTGTGGTAGCATTTACCAGAATGTTTATTTGTGTTCTTTTTTCTGCTGGGCTCTTTGTCCTTCTTTAGTTTTGTGTTGGGTTCTTTCTCCTTAGCATCTGTGTGTTTACTTTGTGCTGAAATGAAGAAAGAAAAGATTATAAAACAAAAAATAACAATGGTCTGGATGAGCATTTATTTGTTGTAGGTAGGTTTCTTAAATACTGTGAAGTCCAAGATTCTCCTTTATGGTGTTAAGCAACTAATGGATAAATAATGAATTTATTCTCTTAATGATGAAATCCAGATGTACGGTTTAGACTTGTAGTTCACAGCGACACATGGATGTGTGATATGCCCAGTGCTACTACAGCTTATAACAAAAGATATTGAGCTGACTTATGCACTAAAATAAGACTCAAGCAGTGACTGGAAAGTCGACCAGCTTTTGCAAAACAAGGATGCGATCACAGAGAGAGCTAAGCAAACCAGGCAACTAACAAGGAGACATTCCACCAAATACATACTTTAGTAGATCAGCCCCTTCTTTCAGGTCAGATGGTCACCACAGCAAGTCAACCTCTTCCACCTCCCCTTGTTCTCTACATTTTCTATCCTCACACCAACTATCTGTTAAGTTTCCTCATCCACATCCATCAATCTCTTTGGTCCCCCTCTCTGTCTCCTGCCTAGCAGCTCCATCTCTAACATTCTTTGATCAATATGTCCACTGTCCCTCCGCACATGCCCAAAACAATCTTAGTCTGGCCTCTCTAACTTTTTCTCCTAACTGTCCAACCTGCGTAGTCCCTCTGACATTTTCATTCCAAATCCTATCCATCCTCATTAGTCCCACAAAGAATCTTAACATCTAAGCCTCTGTCACATACAGCTCAGCCTTCTGCTCAGTGCCACTGTCTCTAAATCATACAATATAGCTGGACTCACTCTTCTCTTTTAAACCTTTCCTTTTACTATTGCTGCAACTCTTTGGTCATACACCACTCCTGAAAATTTTCTCCATTCATTCCATCCTGCCTGTACTCTCTTCCTCACCTCTTTTTCATGACTCTTCATTTCTCTGGATAGTTGATCTACTTAAATTCCTCCACTTTTGCAACCTCTGCTCCTTGTAACCGGACTGTTCTACCACCGTCCTCATTCACACTCGTATTCTGTCTCACAACTGACTTTCATTCCTCTTCTTTCCAGTGCAAGCTTTTATCTCTCGAAGTTCTCTTTTACCTGTTCCCTGCTCTCACTGCAAATCATGATACTGTATGCAAACATCATATTACATGGAGATTCCTGTCTGACCTCAACTGTTAGTCTGTCCATCAGCAGGACAAATAAGGGGCTGAGAGTTGATCCTTGATGCAGTCCCACCTTCAACTTGAAACTGTCAGATCTCAAAACTACATGCTTGTTGGGAGGTTGCATCGCTACTCCTTGTTAATGAGGGGATGCCTCACAGATAGAGCCTTCTGTCTGCTGTTGGGGCAGTTTTCTTCCTCGGTGGCCCCTCTGACCTGTGGGGTTCCCCCGGGGTCAGTTCTTGGTGCTCTACAGTTCTCCATTTACATGCTACCCTGGGGTCGACATTTAGGAAGTATAATATTCCTTTTCACTGCTTTGCTGACGATGTGCAGGTTTACATGCCATTAAAGGCACCTTCCAAGAAATCTATTTATGCTGTGTTTAATTGCATGAGGGATATTAAGACAAAGATGGACTTAAAGTTCTTAAGATTAAATTAAAACAAAACAGATTAACCTGTTTGGTCACCCTGACTTGGTCCAGGTTCTTACCATTTCTCTTGGCCTACTAGCACCTTATATACCATCACAGGTAAGGAATCTTGGTGTTATTGATGGGGTGTTCAAATTAGACAAGCAGATTAGCTCTGTGGTCAAGGCTAGCTTCTTTCAGCTTCGGCTTCTAGCCAGAGTCAAACCTTATCTTAGAAGGGGCAATTTAGAAAAAGTCATTCATGCCTTTATTACATTGTGCTTAGATTAATGTAACTCCCTGTACTTAAGCATTGGCCAGTCTGAACTCAACTGTCTGCAGTTGAAAACTAAGAACATTATTTGCTTAAGTTGATTCATCATTGTGAATGGTATGATAGGAAGTGCTTTTATTTTTATATTAGGAAGTGCAAGCCTAGACGCTGTAGTTGCTGTTGTGCACACTGAAAAGCAGCAGCCATGCCTATATGTTAATTGTTGCACTGTAATGTATTCAATGAGTAAATTGTTAGATTGAAAAGACTGTCCTGGTCATCAGTTATAGCTACTACTTCTGTATTCTACATTCAGATCACTTGAAATTTAGCTTACATATCACCCATTTATTTGAACTGTTGCTGTGACAACAAAATTGAAATGAGTGAAGAAGGTCTGAATCCACTGTGCATTATTTCATAGCCTAAAAGCAATCAAAAATGGTGACATGTTAGTATACTGAGGATATGGGCTAACCTTGTGATAATGGCGCAGACATGCCTGGAGGTTCCTCGACAGGTTGCCTAGCCATCAATGGTCCTGCAGAACCTGTAATAAAATATAATATATTTCATTGCATACATAGGAAGATGAGTAGAAGTATTACAGTGAAATTTTGGTTAACTTGCTATGTGGAAAGGTAATGTTTACTCTCATAATAATAATAATAATAATATCTTATGGTTATTTGCCTTTTCCACTGAAATTTGAAGTCCTTGGGACTGAATTTCATTTGGCACATGAAGTCAAGTTTGGACAAAAGCACACTTTTACAGAATAAACCAGGAAATGTTCAAAAATCTAATTGACATACTACACCCTTTGCCATCTTTTTATGCGACTTCAGAGAGACCCATCTGTAGAACACAAACCAACTGTGGAAGTCTCTTTGCATGAGTGCTCAATTGCTATCTGGGACCTAAGTCATTCTGGCCCTTGCTGTTTTCTAGTATTTCAGATACAAATTAATGTCCCCTCAATATATGTCTGAAATACTAGAAAACAGCAAGAAATTTTAGTTATTGACTTGACAGTGAAATTAAAATTGGTTACGAATACAACATAGCATGTAGCTAAACTGTTAAAAGTCTAACCATCTGGTGACAATAAATACACGCTAGGTTCCTCAACAGATTCCTTATATATATATATATATATATATATATATATATATATATATATATATATATATATATATATATATATATATATATATATATATCACACAGTACTTACCGGTCTGTGGATGTGTGAGATTTGCTTCATCTACCTCACTCTCAGCATCGACCTCACTCTCAGCATCTGAATCGGTCAACTGTAGGTTGTCTAGTTAAAATAAATTATATTGCCTTAATGAACCATGAGGTTAAAATGTTATAAGTTGCCTATGCACAATGTGTGTTCCATTTTGCTACCATATATTTGCTAGAAACATGTCTAATTTTTAATGTAAACAACTTTAAATGGCATTACCTTCGATTTCATTCTCGTCAAGTGTTTTGCCTTGAAGGCTTCTGAGAGATCCTTTCTCCATGGCAAGCAGCAGTTTGGATATCTTGGCCAGCTGGGTAGTAGCCTCAGGAAGTCTGTAATATTCACGATGAACGCGAATATCGTGGCCAAGGAAGTTAGCAACTTGGTCCAACTCGTGATTCTTGAGGTTCAAGATCTGAGACAAAGTTGCAACATGTTTGCGTAATTGCGTTGACCTGAGGAGCTCAGGGTTTTCAGCCCCACATTCACTGGCATAAAACCTCAAACAGTCCTGTCCTCTGTAGGGAGTCAGACAATGAGGTCTGGCAAACAGGAACAGGTTTTCTGCCAGAACACCACAGTCTTTTCTTTTTTCTATTAGGCGTGTTATGGCATTCACCATGTCTGGCGAGAGTAACACTGCAACCTTCCGGCCTCTTTTACCCCTTAATTCAACACGACTGAAGTGTTGACAATGGCGAAGTTCAAATTCTGTCAGTCCAAATGCGACGTCCTTATGCAGGGGACTTGTGTCTCTTTCCAGAAAGCCATTCATTGTCATCTTTGAAATTTCTCCCCCTCTTCTTCTGTTAAAAAGTATTATATTTGCCATGGTGGCTTTACACAGTTCACTATATGATTTTGGTGAACTATTGTCTTCCAAGTCCTTCAATGCTTGTTCTGTAGTCTTCTCCAGATGTCTGTGAAGACGCTGAACATCTTCGGTGAAAGGAAGAGTGGAGGGCTTGTTAAACTGCTGCTCATTCAACGTAGTTAAAGCGGTGTGAGAGATGAGTTCAGACCACTTTGTAGCATAGAGAGTTTTGAAACTCTGGGTTGACTTTATCAGCGTACTGTCTTGTGCCATGAGTGCTCTGCAATGTAAAATATCACTGACTTTCTGTAGTGAGTGACCTAACTTTAGAGCAAGGCTTGGAGTACGGTAGCAGTGCTTTTCTTCATCATACCCGGATACTTTCTTGACCGCTTTGATAACCACATCAAAATTTTCAGGTCTCACAGCATCCTCAAGACTATGTATTGAGAATTCCTTGCGAAGCGTGAGCAGGAGTCTTCCAGATTCTCTGAGTCTCTGGCGAATGTAGTCATATTTGGTGGGATCCTGTCCATATTTGTTAAAGAATGATTGGGCCAGCTGAAGAATAGAGAAGTCACTTCGCACAGTAGAAGTTATTTCATCATCTTTCATAACAGCTAACACGCTCCAAACACCTGGTGATATCTGCTGACACAAAGCTGACTCATTCATAGAGGCCAAAGACAAAACTTTTTTTCTTCCAATCTCTGAAGTGGCTTCTACTGCTTTTGAAGAACATTTTCGAACATGTCGCCAAAGATCTCGTCGCAGATATAATGCCTGGCAGTACATGCAGTGAATGTAATCTTTTGCATTGTACTTTTTCTTTGATGTGCGTCTTAGTTTTAGTGATCCAACTCCACTCGCCAAGACCTCTGAGTTATGCTTGTGGTTTCCCTTGTTGCGAAGCTTTATAAGCATTTTCATACGTTGTTTGGACCTCTTGGGAAGACTTAAAACTTGAGCAACATCTGCATGTGTTTTCTCGTGAGTTTTTAAGTGACGTGTAAACTTTGTCTGTAGTTTCCCACAAATGTAGCAGTAAGTTTTATTTCTGAGCAAGGATGACGTGTTTGAGACTTTTTCAGCCATAGCATCAGCACCATCATCAACAAATATGTCTTCGGCATCAGCGTTTCCTATATTGCCAGTAACTCTTGATACTTCAAGCTGACTTGTGCTGATCATATCTTCAGTTGATGATTCTGCAGCTTCAGAAACGGGCTCTCTGTTTTCCTCTACAAAACTTTCTTGGTGGTGTCTTTTGTTTTTGGAAGAAGACTTGCTGGTGGAGACCTCACAATTCTGTACTTGTTTGTAACTGATTTTTAAAGGCTCTGATCTGTCATCGCACGAGCTGTTTGAATCATCTATGGAATCAGGAACATACTCCTCTTCTGATGATACCACCTCACTTGAACTTGGTTCTGTACAGACCTGATAATGATTAAAAACCATCGTATATACATATATTATATTTTGCATACTTGGAAAGCATTGCACCGAGAATAATTCTACTAAAAAGCTTACCACTTGCAGAAGTTCAGTGATGTCCACCTTGTGTTTAACATAACACTTTTTGTGCCAGGACTGGTTGCAAACTAGAAAGAGAAAATTAAGAATTAATAAAAGAAGGTAGCATGGAAAGTACTTAAAAAGTCAGTGCAGCAGCAAATGGCTCATTTTAAACATATAGCACAGCTACACATGGAACAGGTTTTTAAAAGTGTTCCTGTGGCATCACATTCAAAAGATACAGATGAAGCCCCCCTTCCATTTTCAAAAAATTACCTTTACATCTCACACCACTCCATTTCAGAGGTGCAAAAGGTCCTCCACATGAAACACATTTTTCTAAACTTGACATTTTGTCAGGGACAAGATCATGATCACAGTCCTGTTGACCAAAAAAAAGTGTAATCATAAGATAAGAATCTTAACGGACACTTGTGAAGTGTAGAATATCAAAACCAATGAATCGTTTGTACTCTGTTTCTATAAAAACATGAATTAAGGATGAAAGTGACATGATTTGTATGTGTTATCCCTGTTGTGAATGAAATTGTTTAGAAATTAGAAACTTCAAACCTTAAATCTACATTAATAACTTGTTGCCATGTAAAATTCAGAGGAAAAATTACACACCTGGAATAACAGAAAAAAGATCCCCTCTCAACCTAGCTTGTTCTTCAGCAGAACAAACCTAACTAATCAACTAAAATAGAACAAAAACATACATTCACTGTGGATTTACTCTACCAGTTAAAAGTTTGGAGCCAACTTCTCATTCTCATTAAAATGAGAAGGTGTGTCAAAACTTTTGACTGGTATTGTACATAAATATATTGTATAAAAGCATGCATGGAGCATGACCCTTAAGAATATGGTCATGCTCCATATTCTTGATGGTGAGCAGATATCTCACCTGAAAAAAAACAACCCC
This sequence comes from Archocentrus centrarchus, assembly GCF_007364275.1. Lineage (NCBI taxonomy): Eukaryota > Metazoa > Chordata > Actinopteri > Cichliformes > Cichlidae > Archocentrus > Archocentrus centrarchus. Next base: position 946,711 of record NC_044348.1, read on the forward strand.
ACCCCACCCCAAAAAATAATTTGAATATACATGCTTCAGAAGACTGAACTGGATTTATAATCTTCATAATGTATTAACTTGTGAAATTAAAGATTACAAAAACCAACTGAATCTATACACAACTGAATATAATTTATATGAGTGAAAATTTAAAAAAGTAAAAGTTAAGAAGTCGTTAGAGATGAAAATTACCTCTGGTGAGTTGCCCGAAAATGATCTGCAGGCATCCACATCAGAAGCCTGACACAGCAACTCTTTGGAGAGCTAAAATGAAGGGATGAACACTGAATGAGTCTAGGCTTCTAAATTAAAAAAAAAGAAATAATGTCCACCTAATGTATGAACCTATCAAGCTGAGTATTACACAGGACCTGTGTGTCTGCGCACTTCTAAATGTAACTTTCGTTCTTTTGTACTTGTATTTTCAAAAATCAGTCCTCCAAATTCCTCCATCTTACATTTTGAGGATTACATAGGACCTGTGTATCTGAATAGTACTGAATATCACTCTCATGAGTTTGTTTTATAAAGTAAATAACTCATTGAAGATGTAAATTACCTCTGGTGAGTTGTCTGGAAAAGATCTGCATGCGTCCACATCAGCAGCCTGACACGGCATCTCTTTGGAGACCTGAAATGTAAAGAACAATCACTGAATGTGAGTTTGTTCATAATGTTCAAAACCGAGTCCTCCTTATTCCTGCACCTTACATATTGAGTATTACACAGGACCTGTGTATCTCCGTGCTTCTAAGTGTAACTTTCATTCTTTTGTACTTGTATTTTCAAAACTCAGTCCTCCTTATTCCTGCACCTGACATGTTGAGTATTACACAGGACCTGTGTATCTGCGCGCTTCTAAATATAACCTTCATTCTTTTGTACTTGTATTTTCAAAAATCAGTCCTCCAAATTCCTGCATCTTACATGTTGAGCATTACATAGGACTCTGTATCTGAATAGTGCTGAACATCACTCTCATGAGTTTGTTTTATAAAGTAAATAGGTCATTGAAGATGAAAATTACCTCTGGTGAGTTGTCTGGAAAAGATCTGCATGCGTCCACATCAGCAGCCTGAAACGAAATCTCTTTGGAGACCTGAAATGTACAGAACAATCACTGAATGTGAGTTTGTTCATAATGTTCAAAACCGAGTCCTCCTTATTCCTGCACCTTACATGTTGAGTATTACACAGGACCTGTGTATCTCCGTGCTTCTAAGTGTAACTTTCATTCTTTTGTACTTGTATTTCAAAACTCAGTCCTCCTTATTCCTGCACCTGACATGTTGAGTATTACACAGGACCTGTGTATCTGCGCGCTTCTAAATGTAACTTTCATTCTTTTGTACTTGTATTTTCCAAATTCCTGCATCTTACATGTTGAGCATTACATAGGACCTCAGTATCTGAATAGTACTGAATATCACTCTCATGAGTTTGTTTTATAAAGTAAATAGGTCATTGAAGATGAAAATTACCTCTGGTGAGTTGTCTGGAAAAGATCTGCATGCGTCCACATCAGCAGCCTGACACGGCATCTCTTTGGAGACCTGAAATGTAAAGAACAATCACTGAATGTGAGTTTGTTCATAATGTTCAAAACCGAGTCCTCCTTATTCCTGCACCTTACATGTTGAGTATTACACAGGACCTGTGTATCTCCGTGCTTCTAAGTGTAACTTTCATTCTTTTGTACTTGTATTTTCAAAACTCAGTCCTCCTTATTCCTGCACCTGACATGTTGAGTATTACACAGGACCTGTGTATCTGCGCGCTTCTAAATATAACCTTCATTCTTTTGTACTTGTATTTTCAAAAATCAGTCCTCCAAATTCCTGCATCTTACATGTTGAGCATTACATAGGACCTCTGTATCTAAATAGTGCTGAATATCACTCTCATGAGTTTGTTTTATAAAGTAAATAGGTCATTGAAGATGAAAATTACCTCTGGTGAGTTGTCTGGAAAAGATCTGCATGCGTCCACATCAGCAGCCTGAAACGAAATCTCTTTGGAGACCTGAAATGTAAAGAACAATCACTGAATGTGAGTTTGTTCATAATGTTCAAAACCGAGTCCTCCTTATTCCTGCACCTGACATGTTGAGTATTACACAGGACCTGTGTATCTGCGCGCTTCTAAATGTAACTTTCATTCTTTTGTACTTGTATTTTCAAAAATCAGTCCTCCAAATTCCTGCATCTTACATTTTGAGCATTACATAGGACTTCAGTATCTGTATAGTACTGAATATCACTCTCATGAGTTTGTTTTATAAAGTAAATAGGTCATTGAAGATGTAAATTACCTCTGGTGAGTTGTCTGGAAAAGATCTGCATGCGTCCACATCAGCAGCCTGAAACGAAATCTCTTTGGAGACCTGAAATGTAAAGAACAATCACTGAATGTGAGTTTGTTCATAATGTTCAAAACCGAGTCCTCCTTATTCCTGCACCTGACATGTTGAGTATTACACAGGACCTGTGTGTCCCTGTGCTTCTAAATGTAACTTTCATTCTTTTGTACTTGTATTTTCAAAACTCAGTCCTCCTTATTCCTGCACCTGACATGTTGAGTATTACACAGGATCTATGTCTAGACACAGATACTATATCCCATCCTAGTTAATATATATATAAATATTAGGTCAGCATAATTTTTTTACATGTGACAGTCTATGACATTTTGAATAGTACCGAACAAGTTGGAATAGTGTAGTCTGATTAAGTCTTTCTGCAAGATCTGCTTTTTCAGGCTCTGTGCTCCTCACTTGTGTTTTTGACTATATTGAAAGTGTGTGCTACAGCTTGATATATCCTTCAAAATTGTGTTCAAAGGTGGTAGAATGACTGGTGGTAGAGGTGGTAGAGTGACAGTATTGTTACACTTCTATATACCTTGCTTCTCCATGGCCAGTCAGAATCACCATAATTATAAGTGATTTCTTCCCCTGGACCAATATCTTTGAGCGCAAATAAACAGAGATGGGGTCTTCCAGCCACTCTTGTAACTTTCATTTTGCTGTTTGGGTTCACCTCCTCATCATTTACCAGTCTGCCTAATGATCCATCCTCTCTGGCAGCATCAACACTGAAATATCAAGTATGCAATAAGAATAATTACGTCATGTAAGAGAAAGGATTTTGCATATTCAGTGTTAGCATGTCTGAAGAATATTCTTCCACCATCTTAAAACCATCTGGCACTGTGTTTCATAACTGAAACTACTTTTACTGATGATGAGGCAGAAAATGTTTGCATCTCTGTGTTTAGATACAAATTTGGGGGGGGGGGGGGGGGGGGGGACACCTTAAAACAATCACATACCATAACTGTTGTCCATTGAACTGGAAATCAAACATAAAAACCTTGAGTGCATCATGGTAAACTTTCAATCGGTTTTCTTGTTCCTTTCTGCTTATGACTTCCCCTCTATACTCAATAAGGAAATCTCCTTTTTGAAAGCACCGACAGCTGAACACACCCCGACCTGAAGGTACACATAATAAACAAAGTAGAATAATACACTTTAAACAATGCAGAGCTGTCCAATAGTAGCAATTAAGACTAACTTTTGAGATTATTAACTTATTCAAAATCAGTTCATAAATAAAGTATCTCTCTAGGTGTATAGAATTATCTACCCAAGAAAAAAAAAATTATCCAACATAATAGCTTCTATTTTGAACAGTTGTCTCCTTTGGAATAAGACAGATGTTCTGATCATGATAGTCATAGAACATGATCTATGCTCCTAAAGTGCAGTTTAAAAATTGTAAATTAAAAACAATCTTTGTTAACAAACCTTTGCACAATAAACTCAGAACTCACCTTTAAATGAATTAATATATTTTACATTAAATCCTTCCTTATCTTCACCTAAGGAGCAGTAATAACTGGCATCATGTTTGGGATTTCTTTTTGCTCTCTGTGGCCTTGTTGCTGCCATCTCCTGCAAAAATCACATGTTGATAACTTGAGCAACAACGTATTACTGTGTACAATATAATTTAATGGTATTGTATGTGAAAATGTCGTATGAATGAACAGTATCACATCTCCTACTTTCTATTGACAGGTTCTCAAAACTTTCAAATAGAAAAATTAATCTTAATCCTAAGAATTCCTATATAGTATAATTTGTGCCTGAGAAAGAATATCACACACTGATACACATCACAGACAATGACCAAATACAGACTTGACTTTTCCGGCAATTTCATGCCTCGGTTCTAATTCTGGAGTGAGCCACCATCCCTTTAAACTCTGGTACACTGACTAGCATGCTTGCTAATAACTAGCTAAACTGTTGCAAATCAGATGCTTTAAAGTATCCCAACATCAAGTAACCTACACATTCTGCATAATTGCATAAAAATATGTACCTAAATGTGTAAGGGGTTTTATATGGATCTTACCTCTTCCTCCAAAGAATCCCCTGCAAAGAATGACGCTTGTTCAATTAACACGTAAGGGCTTGCACCTGAACTGGACGGACTGTACCACATTGATAGAAGAGGAGGGGTATGACAAATAGAGAATTCTTTTTTTTGTTTCTAAAGAGCACAAGGTTTGATTTATTCAGGAACAAGAAAACAAATTTGTTTAAATAATATTTTGTTACTTTGATTCAATATTTCAAAGTGTGTATTTTATCTTACATTTTGCTTTTATTAGGAGGCAGCAGTCACATGGTATCTCCCACCAGCAATGTTTAACCCTTTATCAGGCAAGTGACTTCTTTTGATCACTTCTGCTGACCTCCTAAATGATGTCACAGCAGCTATACTTTAAAACACATTCTTATTCAGAGACACTTTGGTATTTTTTGTATTCATTTTCACCCAAATAAGGTAGCTTAAACCTTTTATAAACTTTTCCTTTATCTGGAAACTGCTGTCTAATGGCAGACCCAGCAGAAAAACGTTTTCTGATGAACCTGCCTATAGACAATCTAGACTACCTAGACAATCCATGTGTATACAGAGTAGCATTATTACCTGGAGATAAGGACAAAATATCAATCTTTATAGTTTTATGCTAACAGTAACATAAGTAATCATGATATTTTTGCACGTTAAGTATTTTTTAAATTAATGCTTTTTATTTTTATATTTGTAATTCTGTATTACCCCATGGGTGGTTATCCATTCTTTCAAGCTTGGGTTCTCTACCACAGGCCTTGGAGCATGAGGGTTCTGCACAATATCTTAGCAGTTCCCAGAGGTGTGCTCTTCTGTATCAAGAAGTCTGATGAATCTCCGGGTATCTGTTTGAGCCACTCTTCCAGTTTGGGGGTCATTGCCTCGAGTGCTCCAGTGACCACAGGCACTACTGTTGCCTTCACCTTCCCGGCTCTTTTTAATGCTTTTTTGAGTGCTTGGTATTTTTCTAGTTTTTTTTTTTGTGTTCCTTTATCCTAATGTTTCCATCATTTGGGATGGCTACATCACCACAAAAGCTTTCCTCTGCAGGTTAATGATCCCGATGTGCAGTTGGTTCGCCATTCCCATTTTGTTGTTCTGTAGCTGGAAGTCCCACAGGATCTTAGCTCATTTGTTTTCTACCACCTTGTGTGGCATCTCCCATTTTAACCTGGTTTTCTCCAGGTCATATTCTGCACAGATGTTTCTTTACACTATTCCGGCTACTTGGTTGTGGCGTTCCATGTATTCTTTTTCTGCTAGCATCTTACATCCTGGTGTTAGGTGCTGAATTGTCTCAGGGGACTCTTTGCACAGCCTACAACTGGGGTCTTGCCTGGTGTGATAGATCTGGGCTACTATTGCTATGGTGCTCAGGACCTGCTTCTGAGCCACCATGATTAGTGCTTCTGTGCTGTGTTTTGGTCGAGCCTTTCTGTTCATTGGTAGGATTTGTTCATATCAGCCACTTCAGCTATCTGTCCCTGGTACATGCCATGCAGTAATCTTTCTTCACATTCACTGAGCACTTCATCCTTTGGAGCTATCTTTCCAATGTATTCATATATTTTGTGTTTCATTTAAGACAGTGGCCCTGACACTCACTATCCTCTGTCTATAGCTTCTGGATGCTGGATTTGGGATGGAGCCCTCCATGTATCGTCAGCAGCTTTTGCATTCTTAAATCAGTGGACTGAATTTCCTCCCTTTTCTATCTTATTATTCCAGCAGGGTATCTGATTACTGGTGTTGATTGGCTGGACCTTGTTACACCCATTGAGCTAACATTTCAGGCCTTACTACTTGCAGATATTTGGCTGTTGCTGCTTTCCCGATGGTTGCCATTTGCTTGTGGTAAACCCAGGTACTTGTAGCTCTCCTTTATATCTGTTTTTCTGCCTTCTGACAGTGTCACACTCTGTGTGTATTACCTTCACTTCCTTTGTCAACATTGCGCCATATTTCTCCAGTCCAAATTACACTGATACATAGATATATACAAAGAGAATACAGCTTGATGTCATCCATGCAGAGGAGGTGGCTGATGGTGGCCCCATTTCTGAGTCGGTATACATAGCCAGTCTTGTTGATTATTTGGCTGAGAACATTCAGGCCCAAGCAGAACAGCAGTGGGAACAGAGCATCTCCGCATCTCCTTGGTAAATGCTATATTTGATGGAGACTTGTGCAATTGTGCAACTGGCTTGGAGTTGGCCTCAAAATTTGTTCTCCACAGCTTTGATGTAATGTCCTTAAAACAAGTCAAAATGAGGCTCAGTATTGTGTGTGGCCTCCACGTGCCTGTATGACCTCCCTACAATGCCTGGGCATGCTCCTGATATGGTGCCGGATGGTCTCCTGAGGGATCTCCTCCCAGACCTGGACTAAAGCATCCACCAACTCCTGGACAGTCTGTGGTGCAACGTGACGTTGGTAGATGGAGTGAGACATGATGTGCCAGATATGCTCAATCAGATTCAGGTCTGGGGAACGGGCGGGACAGTCCATAGCTTCAATGCCTTCATCTTGCAGGAACTGCTGACACACTCCAGCCACATAAGGTCTAGCATTGTCCTGCATTAGGAGAAACCCAGGGCCAACCGCACCAGCATATGGTCTCACAAGGGGTCTGAGGATCTCATCTTGGTACCTAATGGCAGTCATGCTGCCTCTGGCAAGCACATGGAGGGCTGTGCGGCCCTCCAAAGAAATGCCACCCCACACCTTTACTGACCCACTGTCAAACCGGTCATGCTGAAGGATATTGCAGGCAGCAGATCGCTCTCCACGGCGTCTCCAGACTCTGTCACGTCTGTCACATGTGCTCAGTGTGAACCTGCTTTCATCTGTGAAGAGCACAGGGCGCCAGTGGCGAATTTGCCAATCCTGGTGTTCTCTGGCAAATGCCAAGCGTCCTGCACGGTGTTGGGCTGTGAGCACGTGGACGTCGGGCCCTCATACCATCCTCTTGGAGTCGGTTTCTAACCATTTGTGCAGACACATGCACATTTGTGGCCTGCTGGAGGTAATTTTGCAGGGCTCTGGCAGTGCTCCTCCTGTTCCTCCTTGCACAAAGGCGGAGGTAGCAGTCCTGCTGCTGGGTTGTTTCCCTCCTGCGGCCTCCTCCACGTCTCCTGGTGTACTGGCCTGTCTCTTGGTAGCGCCTCCAGCCTCTGGACACTACGCTGACAGACACAGCAAACCTTCTTGCCACAGCTTGCATTGATGTGCCATCCTGGATGAGCTGCACTACCTGAGCCACTTGTGTGGGTTGTAGAGTCTGTCTCATGCTACCACGAGTGTGAAAGCACCACCAACATTCAAAAGTGACCAAAACATCAGCCAGAAAGCATAGGTACTGAGAAGTGGTCTGTGGTCCCCACATGCAGAACCACTCCTTTATTGAGTGTGTCTTGCTAATTGCCAATAATTTCCACCTGTTGTCTATTCCATTTGCACAACAGCATGTGAAACTGATTGTCAATCAGTGTTGCTTCCTAAGTGGACAGTTAGATTTCACAGAAGTTTGATTTACTTGGAGTTATATTGTGTTGTTTAAGTGTTCCCTTCATTTTTTTGAGCAGCGTATATACACACACACACAAAACTTAATGGAGAGGTGTACTGTACTGGCTGACTTACTGTGAAGTGGACTGGCTCCTTCACACTGCTGTTGACCTGCTGGATGAAACCCATTATTTGACCCCATTTGTCCACAAGCCCTGCACTCATGGTCAACATTGCAGATAAATAATTACTAATCTGCTCAAGTAGACCTCGACTGTTGTCTTTATGAGCATTTTTAACTTTTCAAGCTCCTCTATAACATTCAGATCATACAGTGGTGAAAACCCAAGAATCACGCTGAGGTTCAAATCCACAAAAGACATCCTCATCCAAGGAGTCAACAGAGTGAGCAAATAAAAACTCAGAGAAATTTGACAGCTATGCAAAAACACGCTTAGCTGGAAATAATGGAAGTGTTATGTTTTTTTACTTCATACTAAAATCCTGTTGGTTTTTAATCAGTCTTTCCATCATACTGTGATTGTCTCGATTGCCAAGAAGGTGATACATGTACAAATGATCTGCTCTATTGTGGCCATAAGAATGTAATTTATAATTTTTTTTTGTGACAGTTTATTAGTCCTTCATCAAAATATTCATCATGTACATGTAGAAATCCATGTTCAGCATTTATTACATTTTAATAAGATAGACTTGTCTTGCATACAGAACAAATAGATTAATGTATTAAGAATTTGAAAAAATCGTGACCTCTTCTATTCTATCTGGCCTTGAATACGCTTTTTTTCATTTTCTCAATGACATAATCAACAAAATGGCAGCAGTGGAGTGCAAAAATATTGTGGTGAAAAAAATGTCTCTTTTAAGTTTTAAATTTTTTGTCATCCATGCACTTATCACACACATTTATTATTCATAATGATTCAAAATTATAAGATTTGATCAAAAAGTATTTTCATTTGTGCATATTTTTAGGTGTCATAAACATTTCAAGGTTGGACAAAAGATTGGGTTTAGGCACCCAACTAAACTTTATAAAATCTTCAGTTTTATAGCATAGCGAGCAATCATATTGCCAACTCATCCCCAGTGTAACTAGCGAAACGTGAATTAGAAGGACAGTGTAATAATTAACAGGACCTTCCGGCAGACAACCAATCAGAATTAGACACTGTGTGAATATTCATGAGGTCCTGCTATTACACAACCTGCCATAGGGGGCACTGTGGCGATACACAGATTATACACAAAGTCAGGTTTATGTGTATTAAACGGACATCTTTTTTTTTTGCATTTTTCGGGTTAATGGACCAATAGAAACCATTCTACATTCTTAGAATTTCATCAAAATTAGCAGGACACGGCCCCTGTCCTGTTAATACAAAATGTCCTTCTAGTGTGGTGTGTATTCTGACGAATTGTCCTGCTAATACACATTTACCAACGCACACACACACACACAGGGTCTAAGCAGCACTATGGGGATTCACTCTGTCAGGGGGTTGGTTCGACCCCACCTGAGACCCACGTATGTATCACGCGTTTTCGAGTCCCCATTGCAGAGGGGGTCCTTCGTGCCCCGGACACATTCTCGTGAATTCAAACGCAGTGGGAGCACAAGGGTTAAATTTCTTCAGTACATTAGTGTTTACCATGGACCATAGTGCAATGTAACATGAAGTATTTTCTTAGACATACAATAGTATTTTATTAATTACAATTCCATTCAACTCAAATCAACTTTATTTATATAGCACTACATGAAAACATTCCTCCGTGAATCGCCACCTTATCATGGTGGAGGGGGTTTGTGTGTCCCAGTGATCCCAGGAGCTATGTTGCCCGAGGGCTTGTCCCCCTGGTAGGGTCTCCCATGGCAAACTGGTCCTGGGTGAGGGTCCAGACAAAGAGCAATTCAGAAGACCCTTATGGCTGTAACGCCGAGGGAACAGTTTACCCTGCCCGGGATAGGGTTACCGGCAACCCACCGTGGAGCCAGGCCTGGGGAGGGAGCTCGAGGGAGAGCCTGTGTTGCTCGGCCGGGAGCAGTCCGAAGAGGTTACATGGGCCCGCCCTCCTGTAGGCCCACCACCCGCAGGAGGCATCGTAGGGGTCAGGTGCAGTGTGTGTCGGGCGGTGGCTGAGGGTGGAGGTCCTGGGGGACCGATCCCTGGCTATCGAGACTGGCTTTTGGGACATGGAATGTCACCTCTCTGGTGGGGAAGGAGCCTGAGCTAGTGCATGAGGTTGACAGATACCAGCTAGATATAGTTGGGCCCACTTCAACACATGGCCTGGGCTCTGGAACCAGTCTCCTGGAGAGGGGCTGGACTCTGTTCCAGTCTGGAGTTGCCCTCGATGAGAGGTGGCGAGCTGGGGTGGGTATTCTTGTATCCTCCCGGCTTGCTGCCTGCATGTTGGAGTTTTCACTGGTGGACGAGAGGGTTGTTTCCCTGCGCCTTCGGGCCGAGGAACGGGTCTTGACTGTTGTTTGCGCTTATGCACCAAATGACAGTTCAGAGTACCCACCCTTTTTGGAGTCGCTGGGTGGGGTGCTGGAGAGTGCTCCATCCGGTGACTCCATCGCCTTGCTGGGAGACTTCGACACTCACGTGGGCAATGACTGTGAGACCTGGAGTGGCGTTATTGGGAGGAATGGCCGGCCCAATCTGAACCCGAATGGTGTTTTGTTATTGGACTTCTGTGCAAACCACAGTTTGTCCATAACAAACACCATGTTCGAACATAAGGATGTCCATAAGTGCACATGGAACCAGGACACCCTAGGTCGCAGGTCGATGATCGAGTTTGTAATCGTATCATCAGATCTGCGGCCCTATGTTCTGGACACTCGGGTGAAAAGAGGAGCTGAGCTGTCAACTGATCACCACCTGGTGGTGAGTTGGATCAGGCGGCGGGGGAAGATGCTGGACAGACCTGGCACACCTAAACGTATTGTGAGGGTGTGCTTGTAACACCTGGCAGAAGCCCCAGTCCGGGAGATCTTCAACTCCCACCTCCGGCAGAACTTCGACAGCATTCCGAGGGAGGCTGAGGACATTGAGTCCGAATGGACCATGTTCTGCACCTCCATTGTTGAGGCTGCTGCTCAGACCTGTGGCTGCAAGGTGGTTTGTGCCTGTCGTGGTGGTAACCCCCGAACCAGATGGTGGTCACTGGAGGTGAAGGGAGCCATCAAGCTGAAGAAAGGCTTGGTTAGCCTGTGGGACCCTGAAGGCAGCCGACAGGTATCGGCAGGCCAAGCGGAATGCAGCTCGGACAGTGGCCGAAGCAAAAACACGTGTGTGGGAGGAGTTCGGTGAGGCTATGGAAAAAGACTTTCGGACAGCATTGAAGCGATTCTGGCAAACCGTCAGGCAACTAAGGAGGGGAAAGCAGTACTCCACTCACACGGTTTATACTGAGAGTGGGGTGCTGCTGACTTCAACTGAGGCTATAGTCGGACAGTGGAAGGAATACTACGAGGACCTCCTGAATCTCACTGACACACCTTCCGTAGTGAAAGCAGAGTCTGAGGACGAGGGAGATGACTTGAACATCACTGGGGGAGAGGTCACTGAGGCAGTTAAACAACACCTTGGTGGCAGGGCCCCTGGGGTGGACGAGATTTGTCCTGAGTTCCTGAAGGCTCTGGATGTTGTAGGGCTATCTTGGTTGACACGCCCCTGCAACATCGCGTGGAGATCTGGGGCAGTGCCACTGGATTGGCAGACTGGGGTGGTGGTCCCCATCTTTAAGAAGGGAGACCGGAGGGTGTGCTCTAACTTTCGGGGGATCACAGTCCTCAGCCTCCCCGGTAAGGTCTATGCCAGGGTGCTGGAAAGGAGGGTCCGTCCATTAGTCGAACCTCAGATCCAGGAGGAACAATGCGGTTTTCATCCTGGTCCCGGAACGCTGGACCAGCTCTTTATCCTATCAAGGATATTTGAGTGGGCATGGGAGTTTGCACATCCAGTCTACATGTGCGTTGTGGACTTGGAGAAGGCATTCGACCGTGGATATCCTGTGGGAGGTCCTGCGGGAGTATGGGGTGTCTGGCCCGATGTTGAGGGCCATTCAGTCTCTGTACAACCGCAGTGAGAGCTTGGCCCGTATAGCCGGTAATAAGTCGGATTCGTTTACCTGTGGGTGTTGGACTCTGTCAGGGCTGCCCTTTGTCACCGATTCTGTTCATAATTTTTATGGACAGAATCTGGTGGCCTCGGAGTCTCATCTCTGCTCTTTGCAGATGATGCGGTCCTGTTGGCTTCATCAGGGAGTGGCCTCCAGCTCGCAGTGGAATGGTTCGCAGCCGAGTGTGAAGCGGCCGGCATGAGAATCAACTCCTCTAAGTCTGAGGCCATGGAAAAGGGTGGAGTGCCCTCTCTGGCTCAGGAACGAGTTCTTGCCACAAGTGGAGGAGCCAGTTGAGGTGGCTCGGGCATCTGATTAGGATGCCTCCTGACTGCCTCTTGGGTGAGGTGTTCTGGGCATGTCCCACCGGGAGGTGGCCCCGTGGTAGAGCCAGGACACACTGGGGAGATTATATCTCTCGGCTGGCCTGGGAACACCTTGGGGTCCCTCTGGATGAGCTAGAGGAGGTGGCTGGGGAGAGGGAAGCCTGGGTTTCTCTGCTTAGGCTCCTGCCCCCGCGACCCGGCCCCGGATAAGTGGAAGAGAATGGATGGATGGACGGATGGATACATGAAAACAAACAGTCGCTTCAAGGTGTTTCATTTTGTAAAGACCCTACAATAATTACAGAGAAAACCCAACAATCAAAATGACATCCTATGAGCAAGCACTTGGTGACTGTGGGAAGGAAAAACCTCCGGTGGAACCAGGCTCAGGGAGGGGCAGTCATTTGCATGACCATTTGGGGGTGAGGGGAGATTAATAATAACTAGTGCTTAAATGCAGAGTGCAGGGTTTCCGCAGGGTAGTAAAAGGTAGTAAATTAAATGACCTCAAATTAAGGCTATTAAAAAGTAGTAAAAGGTAACAAACAGAATTTGACTTGGTAGTAAATTTTTCATCACCTCTTCAATATATTTTGACTTTTCCATTGATGCAGACTTTTTGTTTTAAGTTCGTTTAACTATAAAATCTGTATAGAAATATAACTACTAAGTAGGACCTGAGCTGATGTTGATAAGAGTCTATTGGTTCCGCTGTCCGATCTGCTGTGCGCATGTGCAGAGTCATTTTGTGTCTCGTCATGGGAAAATGTAAGTTTTCACAACTTTGGGTCGATGACCCGGCATTCAAAGACTGGCCTAAGATGGTCATGGGGAATGATTGAGAGGCGTTTTGTAAAGTGTGCAGAAAAAAATATAAATTTGACCTCGAATGCTGTGACGGTGACCAAATCACACCAAGCATCCACCAGTCACCAGCAGCAGATTTGGGCGCCTGGGGAGCAGATCCCTATTTTGTTTTTTGGTGCTACACAACGCACTGCAACTGCAACCTCAAGGTCAGCTACGAGCACAAGTATTGTTGTCACACCTCAGCAGTAAACCAGTATTTCAATATTCTATTGGAAAATAAATCATAGGTTTATGAAACTTGAATTTCATTGCATTTTGTTTATATTCTTAAAAAAAAACAAATTTCCTAAATCTGCTTGTAATGTGTTTGGAATATTAATGTGTATGAGGTTTTAGTCAAGACAAAGTCACAGTTACACCTTCAAGTAAGTGGGATAAAATTTTGTCTTTGGTGAGAGATGGGCTATCATCTTACATGGCTTAGTACTGTGAATCCACCGCCACCCCAAAAAAGGCTGCTGCTCGATTTCGTGCTGGTGGTAAAAATACTTTAGAGGTAGTAAAAATAGGTAGTAAAAAGCAGTAATCTGAACTCTAGGATTCCTGTATAAACCCTGAGAGTAGTGTATAAACACAGAGCGAGTGAAAAGAGGTGAGTGAAGAAGAAATACTCAACACATCATGGGAGCCCCAGCACCCTAGACCTATTGTGGCTTAACTAAGGGAGGGCTCAGGGTCACCTGATCCAGCCCCAACCATGAGCTTGATCACAAAGGAAAGTTTAAAGCCTAATCTTAAAAATAGAGAGGGTGTCTGTCTTTGGGAGATCTGGGAGCTGGTTCCACTGAATAGGGACCTGAAAGCTGAAGGCTCTGCCTCCCATTCTACTTTTAAATGTCCTAGAAACCATAAATAAGCTAACAGTCTGAGGGCAAAGTGTTCTATATGGGTGATATGGTACTATGAGGTCTTTAAGATAATATGGGGCCTGATTATTCAAGAGTTTTTTTGTTTGTTTGTTTTCAGAATGATCTTTGAAACTCATCTTAATGAAATAAAATAAAATAAAAAAGGAAACTTTCTGACAGTTGCAAAGTGGATGAATTTTTCATATCGGGATATCAAAAGCTCCCAAACAGCTGCACAGTGGAGTAGTGGTTAGCACATTCGCCTCACAGCACAACACACCCTGGACAGGCATCCATAAAATAAAAGCTACACACATGCAGCTATGCCACATTCCTAACTAACAAAAAGAACACAAAAAAAAAGCGTACACACAACAGATCTAACAGATCTCATATGTCATGCATAAACGAGTCCTCAAAGATTTTGTCTGTAATGTAAACATTGCTGCTTACTGAAAGGTTTCATGTACCAGAAGAACTGGCAGGGACAGGGGTGAATAGACTGAAATAATGGAGTTCAACTGCTATGCAAATTTCTGAAAGACTTACTAACCAGAAAATGTATTTCCTGGTGAGAGAGGTTGGAGTTTTTTCCTTGTTACATCTGACTGTTGTTGACCTTGAATCCCTTAGTTTTATTGATGTCAGCTTTAGTTCCTAATTCCTGAGTTACCTTTAGCTGCTCTGTGTGTATAAAAGGATCAATAAAAATAATAATACAATGACAACTTAAACACTTTTTTCATACTTTTTTTTTTGCATTAAAAACAACCTTTTCCTCTGAGTGCATGGATTATAGTACAGATCTAGAGACATAAGAAAAAATATAGAACAGTTTATTCTGATTAGGTGACTGCTAATGCATACTGTGTCTAAAAGAAAAGAAAGAAAGAAGAGGAGGAGAAAGCAGACTGAGGAAAGTCATTTGTTCAAAATTGCTTTGAAAATAAAGTTAAGCAAACTACCAAAATGTTTTAACTATTAGCAGTGAGCTAGTGTTAGATGTGGCACTATATCTATCAAAATGGCCAGCTCCCGTTGTTCACTTCAAAGAGTCGGCTCTTAGAGCCAGATCGTTTGCGACCGACCCATCACTAGTTGCGTCTTCCAAGAAAAAACCGCTCGCAATCAAAAGCCAGCTCCCGCACTGACTGGAAATGCAAACGTTTCTCAGATGCATTAAACCTAAAGTAACAAGCTTGTTTTGAAAATGTAAGAAGTAGAAAGTACTGATACTTGTGTAAAAATGTAGGGAGTAAAAGTAAAAAGTTGTCAGAAAAATAAATACTCAAGTAAAGTACAGATACCTGAAAAATCTACTTAAGTACAGTAATGAAGTATTTCAGTCACTAGATGTGCAAAGCTGGTGGAGACATACCCTAAAAGACTTGTAGCTGTAATTGCAGCAAAAGGTGGTTCCACAAAGTATTGACTCGGGGGGGCTGAATACTTTTGCACACTGCACTTTTCAGTTTTTTATTTGTAAAATAATGCTTTGTATCATGTATAATTTTCTTTACACTTCACAATTGTATACCAGTTTGTGTTGGTCTTTCACATTAAATTTCAGTGAAATATATTTGTTTGTGGTTGTAATGTGATAAAATATGGAAAAGTTCAAGGGGTATGAATATTTTGCAAGCCACTGTATAAAACATAATCATACAACTTATACATATTATTTGTAAATCTACACTAATCTAAGCACACATGCAAATTTACTTTCAATGTGTTTTAGAATAAGTCATTTGACTGAGGATATTTCTTTCTTTTATTTGAAAGCACTAAATATGCTACTGGACATTTAGAACCATACCTTCTACCACCTAGTGGCAGTAGTGTATCAATTCCTAATTTTCCAACTGCCAATAAATCTCAAAGTAGAATAGTCCCTGCGTTCAACACTCCTGTGTTTTAGCTGATTTGTTTTTTGTTATAACCATTGGTGCAACTTGATAAAAAAAAGCTTAAACTATGTTCTAACTAAGCAACTCACTTGAAAGGAAGGGCAAACCTTTACTTAAAGTACCGTATTTTGTGGACCATAAGGCACACCACATTATAAGGCGCAATATCAGTGAACAGGTCTATTTTCATACATAAGGCGCACCGGGTTATAAGGCGCATGATAAAACATATGTAGAGTGAAACAAAAGCGTCAGGTAAGTCCAACTTTATTCAGCTCATTCACAGTAACTCAGAATATTGTTCAGGTGTAACAAATACAGAAAAAAACACTCACATTTTAAATCATTCATCTTCCACAAATCCATCAAATTCCTCATCTTCAGTGTCTGAGTTGAACAGTTGGGCGATTTCGGCATCAAACATGCTGGGTTCCCTCTCGTCAGCACCGAGTCAGTCTTGTTGTTCTTACTGTTTTGTTTTGGTTGCGCCACACAGCAACCATTTAATTGTTATTAAAAGGGCAACTTTTGTTGGCAATCTCTCACCATCTTCTTCAACGTCTTAACAGACGGCACAATATATTCTTTATTAATGAAGGTAAGAACAAGTAATTTTTTCATTTTATATATAAGCCCTTCGTAAATCCTGTGCACCAGTATATTTACCGATATAAACAAAGAAAAAAAAAAGAAAAAAAAAGGAAATCCTTTTTTGAAACAACACCGGAAACCTGAAAACTCCGCTGTCACCGTGTTTTGTGTACATACAGCGCTTGTACTGCATCCTTTCATATGCTGTGGCATTGCCTCTCTTTGGCACCAAGGGGGACAGCACGCACCCCCAGACCTCGATGAGTCCTTTAGCGACTTTTAGCATTTTTAAGACAGCCGACAGCGAGTTTTGTTACACAAAAGTTGGCAACAGTGCCAGCCCTCGATCGCCAGATTACGCACAAATATACGGGCCAGCATAGATGAAAGCAGGCCAAATCCATCATTGTTTTCTGTGGTTTACTGCGTACGGTTTCCATTTTTGGAACAATGCTTCCACTTCTTGTTGAATTTATCTCCAGCAGCTTTGGCTGCTTTCCACACCTGCTGCGCCACACTCGCAGCTTGTTCCTGTCTAATATCATCATAGAGTCATTTTGTGACTCAGTGATGGACTATTTTAGAGAATATAATGAGGCCTTTGTACTGATCTGCCAGACCGGAGGCCATATCGCTCCAGACCACGCAATGGTGCAGTGGTGTGGATGCCTTGGCCATCGGCAGTCAGATTGCAGCGCTCAAATTACACAGACGGACTGACATTTTCTAACTATTTGAAAAGCATACGCTGGGTGTTACCCCCCTGTCGTACACGTTGTACACTCTGGAAAATGTCTGTTTGTGAAGCGTCAGGGGCGATTCTAGGGGCGGGGCCACAGGGGCATTGGCCCCATCTGAAATCTGATTGGCCCCCTGAATTGCCTCTGTCCTGTCACTCATCTGTCCTTTGTCCAGAGCAAGGATCAAATTATAGGTGGGTGCAATTCCATGCCGAAACACCAGTAGCTGTTTGGACATGAATGTTAGCATTTCACTAATTCATGTACTTGTAATTATGTACTTGTACATGTAATTTGCATTTTTGTGTTAACATTAACTATAATGTTTGGCAGTGATAGAGAAGAATGTTTTTCAAGAACGCTGGTTTTCCAAGAGCCAGGCGAGA
Organism: Archocentrus centrarchus; assembly: GCF_007364275.1. Taxonomy (NCBI): domain Eukaryota; kingdom Metazoa; phylum Chordata; class Actinopteri; order Cichliformes; family Cichlidae; genus Archocentrus; species Archocentrus centrarchus. Next base: position 964,468 of record NC_044348.1, read on the forward strand.
GCTGCTGTACAAATCCGTATCCGCAGGGTCCATTATGGCCGCGTCGTACTGTCATGGATCAGCTGTGTGGCAGGCAGGAAGGAGGACCCCAATGCAGGATATGCCAGACAGGTAGGATATAAACTCGGCTTTATTTGGCAGAGCCAACAAAAGGCACGAACAAACTCAAACTCCAGAAAAACAGGGAAAACTGACAGAGGCACACAGCATGGGGAAACAAAGAGCAAGACGAAGACAAGACGACGACGCAACAACAGGCACTGAAAACATGGGACTTAAATACACAGGAGGATAACGAGGGAAGTGGAAACAGCCGGGAACACGGGAACACTAACTATAAGGACAAGACCAGGGGAAGCAAAACTGAACACAACAGACAGAGACCGGACGACTATCAATGTAAAACAGTAAGTAACTTAACATAGTACACACCGACTTGACACAATATTGACACAGAGTGATAACAGGCACAAGCACAACAGAACTCAGGGAGAAAGAAACAAAAAAACCATGATAAAACAGAACTTATATAACAAGAACATAAAACAGTGGGCCACCGGCCCAGGACCATGACAGAATGAGGCACACTATGGATAGTTTCTGTCTTCCCAGGTTGACAAACACAAATCTCAAATCTCAGCCTTTGTCTTTTCAGTTTGAGCAACAGAATTCACATTCTTTGAAGAGTCCTACACAGCAGATAAACAGTTTCTGGCAATGCTAGCAGATAGAATGGTCTCAGATAGAGCTGGCTTGGGAGTGTTAACAGTTTCTGTTTGAGGTGCAGAAACAGGAACTTCACTCACCGTCTGTTTTGTTGATTTAGAATCACAACATGAAATTTCATGTCGGCTATGATGCTCAGCATGAAATTCTATTATTAGCCAGCTCAGCCCCATGCAATGAAATGTTATTATCAGACAGCTCAGAAACCAAAAATACATTCTTATTAGCTAGCCTGGAAATAGATAACCCCATTTGACTATTGCCCATTTCCAAGGTGGTGATTCTTTCAGTGCTGACCTTGTCAGATGTGGACCAGAAAGCCGGTTCTGGCTGGGGGCCAGCTTCACCAGACACGGGCTGTTAGACTGTCTCTAGAAGTGGCGAGGAGCACCAACAATGAGAGCTCTGCTTCCTCCTGAGAACAGGGGCTGCTGCACTAGCAGCAGGCTCCTATTCTTCAGGCCACAGTCCCACCAGTGAGCAGGCTGGGGCAGACTTGGAGAGGGCAGCAGTAACAGGCAGTGGAACTTTGGATGGGACAGGCGGTATGATCTCCAACAAGCTGAACACTGGCGGTGTAAAAACAGGCAAGCAAGGCAATGACTGCATCGAAGCTGGAAAATTGGGAAACAGTGTTGGACAGATGATAGTTTGTCAGAGATTATGATAACCTTGGGCTGGTGATCCTGTGTTTTTTTTTTTTTAGTGTCATATACATATATAGACTGGTTTGCTAGATAAGACACTGGAAGAAATATTGAATACTGTTTTGACTTATTTTGACTGTATTGCTTTCATTTATTTTGACTATGTTGACAAACTTTTGTGACTGTTAATTCACAGGATTTTACTATTTTTTTCTTTTTTTTTTGCCTACAATAAAGCATATACGAAGGGTTTGTGCCAGAAATACCTTTAATTAGAAAGATTTATAGCTGGATTTTGACAGCTGGAGGTTGTAAAACAAAACGAAACAAAAAAACAGGTGCAGACCTGCAGTGGGAAGGCTGCCAATAAACTGGGGAGTGAGCCAAGGAACTGGTCCGACTGCCAATAGATTATGTAAACTTGAAAGTTATTTTTTAACAGCCAACTTCCCTCATTCTGCTTTCACGTTCTTTCTTTTCTCAATAATGACAGGCTTTACAGTAAAACACACCCTGAACAATCTGTCATGGCGTGTGTGTGGCAGGCAGAATTGGACCCCAGGATGCAGACTCAAAAACAGGATTTATTGGGAAAATAACAGAAACCAGAACACAGCTAGGCAGGGGCTGGACAGATGCCAAAACTAAACTAAAGGAACTACAGAGAAGGAACAGACACAACGAGGGAACACTGAAGACGACGCGACAAGAAACAGATGAACACTGAGGGCTTAAATACACAGCAGGTAATCAGGGCAAGAGGAAACAGCAGGGAGCAACAGGTGAAGCAAATGAAACTAATAACAGGGGTTAGCAAAACTAGACACAAAGCACAGGGAACACAAGACTGTCAAAATAATAACAAAACTCAGGGAAGACAGAACTAAACACAAAATGCTGGGCAGACGGCCCAGGACCATGACAGCACCCCCCCCTCAAAGGCCGGCACCCGACGGCCAAAACAGGAAACAAAACCAGACCAGGGAGGGAGGCGGGGGACCAGGACGGAGGGACCGGAACAAAAACAAAACCAGGCAGGGAGCAACAAAGGCAGGGAGCAAAACATCAAAAATCACAATGTCAGAACAAAAACAGCAGGGGCACAAGGCCGGGACAAAGTCCAAAAACAGGGACAAAACACAGGGATGAGAAAAAAAAAAACAACTGGATGAAACAAAAAGCGACGGCACAAGGCCGGAGAGCTCCAATGTCCAAAACAGGGGGTCAAAACAAGGAACAGTTCAGGAGCTATGACAAAAACAGAAACAAAAAGAGCAACGGCCAGGGGGAACAAACAGTCCATAGTTCAGGGGGCCGTCCAGGCCAAGGGGCCAAAAAGCAGAGTCCAAACCTCTCAGGCGGGCGACCGCGGCACCAGCGGCGGCGACGAGGAGTCGTGGCAGGGGGCCGACCGCGGCTCCAGCGGCGGCGGCGAGGAGACGAGACTGGGGGCCGACCGCGGCTCCAGCGGCGGCGGCGAGGAGACGAGACTGGGGGCCGACCGCGGCTCCAGCGGCGGCGGTGAGGAGACGAGACTGGGGGCCGACCGCGGCTCCAGCGGCGGCGGCGAGGAGACGAGACTGGGGGCCGACCGCGGCTCCAGCGGCGGCGGCGAGGAGACGAGACTGGGGGCCGACCGCGGCTCCAGCGGCGGCGGCGAGGAGACGAGACTGGGGGCCGACCGCGGCTCCAGCGGCGGCGGCGAGGAGACGAGACTGAGGGCCGACCGCGCTCCAGGCGGCGGCGGCGGCGAGACGAGACTGAGGGCCGACCGCGCTCCAGGCGGCGGCGGCGACGAGACGAGACTGAGGGCCGACCGCGCTCCAGGCGGCGGCGGCGAGACGAGACTGAGGGCCGACCGCGCTCCAGGCGGCGGCGGCGAGACGAGACTGAGGGCCGACCGCGCTCCAGGCGGCGGCGGCGAGACGAGACTGAGGGCCGACCGCGCTCCAGGCGGCGGCGGCGAGACGAGGCAGGAGGCTCGAACTGAGCCAGACGCTCCAACTGAGCGTAACCCTTGGGCTTCAAACACGGCTCCGACTGAGCCGGACCCTTGGGCTGAACGGGGCCTACAAGGTGAGGCTCCGCATGTGCAGGCTGGGTCTGCGGTGTAGGGCACACAGCTACTTTACTGAGCAGCTGGGGCTGCTTGGGGGATGAACCAGGTGCATGTGATGGTGGGTGCGTGGAAGCTGACACTGGGGAGGGCGAGGGAGCTGACACTATGGAGGGCGAGGGAGCTGACACTATGGAGGGCGAGGGAGCTGACTCTATGGAGGGCGAGGGAGCTGACACTATGGAGGGCGAGGGAGCTGACACTATGGAGGGCGAGGGAGCTGACACTATGGAGGGCGAGGGAGCTGACACTATGGAGGGCGAGGGAGCTGACACTATGGAGGGCGCTAGGAGTGTGGAAGCTGAGGATGGGGAAGCTGACACTGGGGAAGCTGACTGCGGGAAAGGTGAGGGGACCGACGCTAACTGCGGGGAAACTGGAGGCGGGGGAGCAGGAACAGAGGAGACTGGGACTGAGGCTGCAGGGGGAACCACAACTAAAGGAGCTGAGGGACCAGAGGAGGGAACAAAAGGGACCAAAACTGAAGGGACTGAAGCTAAGGGAACTAGCACTAGAGGCCGCGTGGAAGCAGGCCGGGAGACGACTGGCTGCGTGGAAGCAGGCCGGGAGACGACTGGCTGCGTGGAAGCAGGCCGGGAGACGACTGGCTGCGTGGAAGCAGGCCGGGAGACGACTGGCTGCGTGGAAGCAGGCCGGGCGCTAGGGAGAGCCGGCTGCGTGGAAGCAGGCCGGGCGCTAGGGAGAGCCGGCTGCGTGGAAGCAGGCCGGGCGCTAGGGAGAGCCGGCTGCGTGGAAGCAGGCCGGGCGCTAGGGAGAGCTGAAGGGACTACGGGGACCTGAGGGACTGAGGGACCAGAAGTGGAAGTAGAGTAAGGGACTACGGGGACCTGAGGGACTGAGGGACCAGAAGTGGAAGTAGAGTAAGGGACTACGGGGACCTGAGGGACTGAGGGACCAGAAGTGGAAGTAGAGTAAGGGACTACGGGGACCTGAGGGACTGAGGGACCAGAAGTGGAAGTAGAGTAAGGGACTACGGGGACCTGAGGGACTGAGGGACCAGAAGTGGAAGTAGAGTGAGGGACTACGGGGACCTGAGGGACTACGGGGACCTGAGGGACTACGGGGACAGAGGGCACGGAGGAAACCGAGGAGACTGCGACTAGAACTGAAGATGAAACTAAACTGACTGGAGAGACCAAGGGATTTAAGGGAAGTGACGCCACTGAAGGGGGCAAAGCTGAGGCAGGGTGAACTAGAGCGGCTGGAGCTGCTGCTGACTGAGGGCGAGCAGGCTGAGAGCTAGGGAGAGCTGACTGCGTGGAAACTGACTGAGAGCTAGGGAAAGCTGAGGCTGAGGGAGCTGAAGCGGGGAGAGCTGCAGAGGCTGACTGAGACTGAGCGGAGGCCGGAACTACAGCTGACTGAGACTGGGAGGTGGCCGGAGCTACAGCTGACTGAGACGGGAGTAACTGGGGAGGAGCTGGAGCTACAGCCGAATGAGACGGGAGTAACTGGGGAGGAGCTGCTGCAGGCGGCGTGGGTTGCTGAGGCTGAACAGGGGCTGGAGCTATGGGGGCTAGAGCTGCTGTAGTCTGAAATGCAGGCGGCGTGGGTGACTGTGGCTTAGATGCTCCCACCCGTGGAACAGAAACGGGTGCGGGTGCAGGTTCTTCTGTGGCTGCCCCCACCCGTGGAACAGAAATGGGTACCACCGAGTGGATCATACTTTCGACCAAGCCCCTCTTCGAACCTGGCAAAGCGTCCAAAAGCCAGGGAAAACTGGACTCCAATCTGTGCGCACTGTGGGCCATGGCGTCTCGATACCCCTGACTGGGGCATTTAAGCCATTGCTCACAGAGGTCCATCATAGAGCTACAGATTTCCTTTCCCAATTCTGGTGAGGGAGGAACAGCTTCAGAAACCACAGGTCTTGAATGGGCAGGCATGGCAAGAGTATCTATGGAACAATTTGTCTTCTTTATGATTTGTGAAATGTCAGTAACTGAGTTCATGATCAAACTGTCTATGGCTGACACAGGAGTTGTATCATAGTTCGCTGACTGAGTTTTACTCCGGCGCCGAGAGCTCCGCTTCCGCGCCCCCGCTGTAGGATGAGAGAGGGGAGCGGCGCTAGGAAACGAAGCAGGAGATGGTGGGCCTGGCATCACGGAGAAGCCGCCTAGCCTTATCCCCGGAGGCATGGGCGGAGGCGGGGAGACTGCCGGCGAGCGCGGCTGCAGTTTCAGAGGTGGGGAGAGTGGCGAGTACTGAAGCTGAGGTCTCTTTCCCCAGCCGGGTCCTCCTCGGGCGAGACTAGTGCCCAGAAAGCGTGACTCGTCCTCCGGAGCACACCACCTCTCTATTTCCTGCAGGAAAACCCGTACGGCTCGCTGCCGTCCCCGCTGGCTTGAGTCCGCGAGGTCCGTATTTTGGTCGCGTCGTTCTGTCATGGCGTGTGTGTGGCAGGCAGAATTGGACCCCAGGATGCAGACTCAAAAACAGGATTTATTGGGAAAATAACAGAAACCAGAACACAGCTAGGCAGGGGCTGGACAGATGCCAAAACTAAACTAAAGGAACTACAGAGAAGGAACAGACACAACGAGGGAACACTGAAGACGACGCGACAAGAAACAGATGAACACTGAGGGCTTAAATACACAGCAGGTAATCAGGGCAAGAGGAAACAGCAGGGAGCAACAGGTGAAGCAAATGAAACTAATAACAGGGGTTAGCAAAACTAGACACAAAGCACAGGGAACACAAGACTGTCAAAATAATACAGGAAGTGACTAACCAAGGTGCACGCAGACTACATACGGGGAACTGGCACACAGACACGGGGCAGAGACGCAGACAAGTCACAACACTAGGAATAACAACATGAAAACACAGGAGGTCAGGGACAAGACATCATGACAAGAACATGGAGCAGGGGAGACAGGGACGAGGGGAACAAACGTATCAAAACAACTGAAAAACAACAAAACTCAGGGAAGACAGAACTAAACACAAAATGCTGGGCAGACGGCCCAGGACCATGACACAATCCGGACAGACATGGGTACAATAAAATTTACACAGCTATGCCACAAAAACCAAAAAGCCTTTTGTTGCTTGTTAACCGAGCTTGTAAGTAACATAAATGCATCATCAACATCTTCATCTTAATGTCAACAGACAATTAAAAAAAAAAACAATTTCATAAATAAATGGGACACTTTCACTCCATTTCTCCATCGATCCAAAAGGTTCCTTGTTTTCATTCCAGCTGCTTTTGTCTGAAAATCTTCACTGTCTTTTGTCTCTTGAAGATTACTCATCTACAGTACTGAGATATAATCTTCTTTTCATGTATTGCTTGCTTACCAAAGGTTGATAAAGAAACGTCACTGTACTGAACTTAGGTCAAAATTGCTATTGTGGAAAATGGATTCAGACTGATATATAAAGGTATTCCACAGCTAATGAAAGTCACAGGATTTTAAAATGATTATTTATTTACTTAATTCATTTATTTATCACACATTTCTCCATTACTTCCTGGAAAATTGTTGTTGCTTCAACGTTTTGACATGACCAAAAACCAAGATGTCACTGATTCATAACTAACCTTAACAACATTGGTGAAACCTCAGCCACACCCTGTGAGCTGCTTATAAAGATGGAGCAGCTGAACACCTGCTGCAGCCAAACGTCTGGTACAACAGCTAAGCTGTTTGTCTTATTCTCTTATTTGCCTTAATATTTGAGCATTTAAATTATACAGCACACTTTTGATAATCTTTTTTTATCACAGCTTTTATAACTAAACACTGTTCAGATTGACTGTTTTAAGTCTGTAGATTAACTGCAGGACCAACAAAATGATTCCAGTCTTCAACTTCCTCCTCTTCCTCTCAATGACAGCCGTTTCTCTGGTAAGTTTGACTCTTTCAACAAAATCATTATCATGTTAAACGCTGCCTGCTGTTCTGTGAAAGCCAAGCAATTCTCATAATGTCATTCTAACATGGTGGTACCAACACATTTCCAGATAGTTTTTAATCTAACAGCATTGTGAGCTTTTAAGATGCAGTGATGAGCATTTTAACCATTTTCAGACAATATATTTTACTTAATAAAATCTATCAATGTGATTTCAAATGTGATTAAAAGTAAGTAAAAATGTTTTCAATTTTTGTATTGCAGAGGGCTGCTGTCATTAAAGATCCAAATGGTGAGTTGAATGAGAAAAGATTTCCCAGATGCTGAAGTGAAATCTTTTTTTTTTTTTTGTAATCTGAGAGATGACATGATCACAGTTAAACTGTTCCTGTCCTCTTGTTCCATCAGATGAGTCTTTGGGTGCCGTAGAAATTATTAAAAAAGTCAACACTGGCTCATGTAAGTGAACTTTTATATAATACAACTCTTGTGGCTGAAATATAAATACTAGATTATAATAAAAAATTCCAGAGTTGAACCAAGTGACTTGTTAACAACAACAGCTGACATGATAATCAAAGTTACAGTTGCTGTCCTCTTGTTCCCTCAGACAGGTCTATGGATCCCCCAGAAGCCATTGAAAAAGTCAATGCTCACTCTTGTAAGTGAACTTTTACATAATACAACTCTTCCGGGTAAAATATAAATACTGAATGATAATAAAAAAATTCCAGAGATGAACCAACTGACTGGTTGACAGAAGATAAACTGCCAACAGTCAGAATGATGAATTAATCACTTTCTCATTTCTGGGCTCTGATAGTTAAATGTATTCTTTGTGCTTTCATCCATTAAATATTGTGAATATGTATCTAAAGAAATCAGATTAAGCTCTGCATAAACATCTGTGGTTCAATTTTTGTTTTTTAAAAACATTTTATGAAACATTCAAATATTTACAAGAAAATGAGAATGTCAACTGATAAAGAAAACACTCCCCACAAACTGGTTTTAATGTCAATCAAACCAGTAATACTCTCATTTACATTCTGGGTTTGAATATTCATCCACTCTCTGTTTGTTGTGTTGCAGCAAAAAACCTGGTTCATGGTGACATTGTTCCTGCTACAACCAGGAATGCCGATCCGTGCACAGCCATTGGCTGCAAGTGGCCTAAAACTGGACCCTATGTCTACATACCTGTCTCCATATCCTCTGTATACTGTAAGCAGTGCAAACTTTACCCTTTAAACTGTGACTTCAATGCTTTCCCTCTTGGAAACACCTAATAGAGTTGTTGTCAGATGTTGTCTTTATGAGAGAACCGAGTTTAAAAAAATCTGACTGGAAACATGAGTTCAGGTTCTGAAAGGAGAAATATGAACTTTTTTTTAGAAATTTGAATTTAAAAGTCACTGTTAAACATTATTCTTTTAATCAAGTTTTAGGTTTTGGGCATGTCCCATGATGGAAACAGAGATAGATTGGATTTTTATACTCTCACAGGACTTGACACTACAAAGTACATTCAGACATCCATGCAGCACTTTGTTACCTTTGACCTTTAAGCACTTGATCTCTCTCACATCAACACCACAGCTAGTTTAGACTCCCCAGTTAACCTTTTTGCTGATCCTGTCAGTCTGATTGGACTGCAGAAATCATCATTTATTAGTAATGCTGTCTATGTTGCTGAGATGAAACAGCTGATAGGTCTGTGCAGCACTCTTTTTGTAATGTTGGGTATCTCATAAAACATGAGTAAGAGATTCAGATTTTAACTTTATTTTACACATAAATGTCACAACCTGGCTGGTAAGGCCATGGCAAAAAGGGTGAACACACCATTTTCCAGTTTAAAATGATTTATCAAACAAACTTAAGCAACTGAATTAGAGAGAGGTGAGGTATGGAAAGCAGTAGGCTCAGTGGTGCAGGGTGTGCATGTGTGTCGAAATGTTTGTACTGTAAGTGTTCCAAATGCAGCATTTAACAAAACCTAAAGGAAAACAAATGTGACACAGGGCATGTTAGAAAACGGACTGATGCACAGCAGCCAGAAAGAAGTACCTGCCTCAAATTTATAGTCTGGGAACACAGGGCCCATTTTGGGATTGACAATTTATGGTCTACCCACCAAAGACCTATACACCTGAAGATTGGAAATAGGGGCAGGGGTCGTCACATAAAGTATAACTAAAAATAAAAGTGATTTGCAAATTTCACAACCCTGGAATAACATGAGCAATACTGAGGTCTGTGTTTACCAGCTGAGATAAGAAGCAAGTTTCAACAACTTGAAATGTTACTGTGGTTCAAAGAAGCTCCTCAGCAGACTCATATTTGTTCCTGCAGCCACCCAAGAGCGCAACATCATCATCAATGCCTTGGTGACCTTCCATGAGTCCACCTGTATTCGCTTCATCTGGAGGACAAACCAAGTCAATTCCATCAACTTCTTCTCTGGAGATGGGTGAGAATACACTCACTGTTCTGATACTGTATGACAGGACACGACTGACACACCCTCACACTCGAAACTCTTTAGGAATCCGAATCTAAAAATATTTTGTTGCACATATTCTATATGTATATTCAAAACAGGTTTTTCATGAACCATTCTGCATTCACATTCTACAATAAAATGTCCAGGGTTATTATATGCCACAGCACATTAATGAAATTAATATTGTTGCATCAGTGGATAAATTGCATTTTAATGAACTTAATTAACGTAATATTTCACATACTGTTTTGTCCACTGGTTTCAGAACTGGATCTACTCGATCTGCTTGATTTTATTATTTTTTTTAAAAATAATGTTACTCTGTGTGTCAGGTGTTATTCATATGTGGGCCGTCAGAGCCAAGCGCAGCTAATCTCCCTACAAAGAAATGGTTGCTTGTACCAGGCGACAGTGCAGCATGAGGTTCTTCATGCTCTGGGCTTCCACCACGAGCAGGTCCGCTCTGACAGAGACCAGTATGTGAGGATCCTCACCCAGAACATCTTGCCAGGTCAGCTCAACTACACAAAGCTTTGGTAACACTTTACATTAAGACACACAAAAGCTCAGTTATCCAGGAACAAGAGAGGAATGGATCAGAAACAACCTGATGGCTAACAAGTCATGCATCATCACTCTCTTAAAAACTTTTCATAATACCAGCAATACCAGCATCTGTGAAAATTTAGTCAATAATTAGATAATTATATAATTTTACACCAAACAAGTTACTTCAAACTATCTATGACTGTTTTGCTCCAAGTCACAAAATATCATTCTAAGTTGTTGCTCAGTTGTTTGGGTTTTTTCACTATTATTTGCTGCTTATGTGTCCAATCAAAAAAAACAAAACAAGAGCAGATCTGATATGACAGGATATATGGTACATTGATTTAACAGAATGTTTAATTTCATGATGTTTTCTGCCACATGAGAGGAATAACTTAAAATGTAATAATGAGAGTTTGACTCTGGATCTGTGTGGAAACATCATGCAGTTGATTTTCTCTCACTTGTCACATTAGAATTCAATTCTACCTCCAACATAACAGTAGATTTCTCATTTGTGTTGATGGTAATCTTAGTTAACAGGAAAGCGAGCCTTCAACTGTTCAGTGTTATTCCAGTATTGGCTGAATCATCTGGTGGTTTTGGTTTTTGCTTTTCTTCCTCTCTCCTTTCAGGGTCCAGGATGGGGTACACTCCTTTTTTACAGCAATGTAATTTTAAAACTAATGCTCAATCTGTGTAATCCCAGGCTCAGCAGATAAAACACTTCAGTCCAAGTCAGCATTGCAACCAATGATTATAGCAGTAGAGATTAGCCAGCATCTTGATGTATATAGTTCACACGGTTTCCAAGTCTTGATGTCTTGTATGTAGAAATTAATTTATGTCAAATTCATTTTTTTTTTAGAATAAATGTTATTGCATCTGATTTCCTTTTGAACAAATATTTGTTAAAAAAGATGTAGAAATAATGAAGGATGCTTCATATTATTTGATGGGAAACAAGAACAGTAATGTTAAAGTAATCCTGACGTAACAAGACATCACTAAATAACTACTAAGGATGATGCTTCGCTGGTTGGCAGATTACAAAAAGAGTAACAAATGTTGAAATGACCAATTATATACTATTAGGTAGTATTTTGTGTATATAAATCTTCATGATACACAAGCATTTATCCACATACACATACATGTAAAAACAACTGCGAAGTATTCACGGCACTTACATTTTACTAAATATCAGTTACATTGCAATATTCTATTTTTAACCTTTCCCCTTATTTTCTCTCACAGAATGTAAATGTTACACAATCTTACTTAAAATACACAAACAAATAATACCAGACAATGGCCAAATTGCCATTTTCATACAATAGAAAATTGAACATCAGAGCAGCCACAATATTAAAACATTAAAAAATTTTTAAATATTTTGTCTGTTGGAAATTTGTGTACAGGGCAAGAACACAACTTTGTGAAAGTGCAAACCAACAATCTGCAGACTCGCTATGACTTCAACTCTGTCATGCACTATCCCAGGTGAGAACAGATAAGTGAGATTGGCGCATTAACTTGACCTGTAAGTCATTATATTACCTTACAAGTCTTACATTTTCTACTAGAAAATGTGACCATGCAGTACGTAAAAAAGAATATTTCCTATTCTTGATATAAGCATGAATGTGGCACAGGTAAAGTATCTGCTGTTGTTGGTTCTTTTAGAACTGCGTTCTCCCGTAATGGGCAGCCAACAATTGTTGCCAAGTCCAATCCTAATCTGGATTTCGGACGTGCTACTCAGATGAGTGCCAACGACATTGCCGTATAAACAGGCTTTATGGATGCTGTGAGTAAAAACAAAAACTATATTATCATTTTGTAAGAAGCAAATGTTTCACAGTACTCACTGCATTTGATGCTTTTCTTCTAAACCAGAACTCTGGCAAGAAACTTCAACTCTGCACCCAGATACTTCAACTCTCAATACATCAAGTTTAAGGCAAATGCAGCAAAATGTGAAGAAACAGAAAACCTGCTGCAAATATTGGCATTTGTCACATATAGAGAAATGAGTTTCTGGGTCTTTTTTTCAGAGAGGCTAGACTGCAGGGCCATATGCTAGAGGGTGATGGTTTTACATCTCTTTCTGTTGATGTTTCTCTTTCTTTAATCAATTATAACTAACTGATTTCTTTATCTATGTAATTGGATGATAATTAAGTTTTGAATTGTAAATGTTGATAGACAGAGCACCAACCCCCGCCAACACCACCCTCTTCCATTTGTGATTGCTGTTTTACTCTGTGCATGACCAGCAGTTTCTTCTGTATTAAAAAAATATGTGCACATAAAGACAACTTTCAGTGATAGAATAAGAATTTGAATCTTTTTTTCTGAAGTAAAATTTGCAGTATAGGGTAGCAAACAGTCCTGAGGCATATTAACACTTCAGAGATTAATCTGTTGAAATCAAGTAGAAACTAAGTCAAACTAATAATAAAATAAATTGGTATTGGGGGGGTCCAGTTTTCATGAGTTTTTTTTTCTTGGTTTCTGAACTTTTGGGACTTCTTTATTTTCTTTTGTTGTGTTTCTATTTCTGTAATGAAGTTGCATCAAATAAATATTTACAGCAAAAAGGGACAGTGTTGTTCCATTATTTTACAGGAATAAATGTTACCATACAGAGTATTAGTGTGTTTTTTAGAAGTCTAAAGTATTTGTTATGTAGCTCCATGATTGTTAAAGCTTTATCACTGTAATTGTCCTGGATTTAAAATCCTGATTAAATAAAATTATGTAAGCATTATCAAGAACAAGTAATTTTTAAATTAATACTTGTGCATCAAGGTTTACGCAGCATTTTAATACTGTAGCTGGTCAGTCAAACAGGTTTTTATTGGTGGTTCCAAAAGGCCACGTGAATCTGAAAATTTAGGTCAACAAGTTTTTTGGTCAACAAGTTTTTTGGTCAGGTTTACCCACCTTTTTCTTTAATACCTGCAGAAATTCTTGAAAACCCTTTCTCGTTGGTCAACTACAGTTGATAATGAAATAATGAACCCAAACAAAGGCTTCTTTGGGCTCATTATCCATATAAGCCAGAGAGTAGAACATGTCTCTCAAGGCCTCTCCAGACCCCAGACCTGAACATTACTGAAGCAGTGTGGGATCATCTGACAGAAAGACTCAAAAACAAAGCCAACATCCAAAGAAAAGCTCTGAATGTTCAAGAAGCCTAGAGAACTATTCCTGAAGACTACTTAAAGAAATGACAGGAAAGCTGCCTAAGAGAGTTCAGCCTGTTGTTGAAGAATAAAGGTGGTCATACCAAATATTGACTTTTCATCTCTGTTTTAATGATGTAACCATGCAAATGAAAATGCATACCTGATCCATCAAGTGGAAATTACTTTTTTAACCCTCTGGGGTCAAGGTATTGGAGGAAGGCTCTAAATTTACACCTGAGCATTGAGATGTGACAAAAGCTTCACTGTAAAATGACCACTAAGGCTCTGTTGTCATGAGAACAATAAAAAATTTTCAGTTTTGGAAAGTAGGTGTTGTAGGTGGCAATGTTTTAAAAATTATCACCATTCCCATGGAACTGCAAAAGACGAAAGCACTGTAGTTTCCATGCCAGGCCACAAGTTTGCAGTATCTGGGGCAGGTAAGAAATGCATCTTGTCATGATCCTCGGCCAGTGGCCCAGTGTTTTGAGTTTTTGTGAAGTTCTGTTTTGTTCTATTTCTATTTCTAGTTTTGGTTATAGTTTAGTATTAGGATTGGAGTTTGCCTTTTTTTTAGTTTTCCATGTTAATCCTGGTCTTCCCTGTGTTCCTGTGTGTATTGTCTGTGTCTTGGCCCTTTTGTGTTTGGTTTGACATCCCAGCGTTCCCTGTGTGTTGTATGTAGTTTTCTGTTTTGGTCTGGGTTAGATTCCCTCTATTAAGTTTACATGTGTGTCTTGATCAGTCACTTCCTGTTTTATTTTGACGATCTTGTGTTCCTTGTGCTTTGTGTTTAGGTTTACTTCCCCTTGTCTCGTTAGTGTATTTCGTTCACCCATGTTGTCACCTGTTTCCTTTTCCCTCGTTATCCCTTTGTATATTTAAGGTCTCTGTGTTGTTTAGTTCCTTGTTGCGTCGTCAGTTAATCGTTGGTTTTTCCCTGCTGTGTGGTTTATGCCACGTTGATGTTTATGCTACGTTCATGTTTATGCCACGTTCTTGTCTTTTGGATTAAAGCTTTATTGTTACCTCCTCATCTGAGTCCTGCATTGGGTCCTTTACCACGCTTGCCACAGCCCAAAACCTGACAGTACAACGCGACCAGGAAATGGATCCCACGGACTATGATCGACAGGAGCGCAAAGAGGTAATGGATTATTACCTGTGTGAAAAAGCGAGGTGGAAGCCCTGGCTCACCCCTGAATGCCAGTCAAGTTTGTTGGCACTCGCTTGGCCCTGGGTGGGCTGGCTAGTTGGCAAAAGGCCCAGCAACGTCATGCTCCACCACAGCCTTGAGTCCAAGCCTCACCACAGCAGCTGATCACTCCGCCAGCTGCAACCCTCCGCCTGTTCCGACGGCAATCACAGTAGGCGGCTATTTCTCTTCGCCTCCTCTGCGAATTATGCCGTCCGTCACCTTGCTTCAGCCTTTGCCAGATTCCAGGAGAAGGACCAGGGAATCGGCAGCATTCGCCTGCCGCACCTGTAAGCACTGCACAGCACCAGCTTGGTTTCACTGCGCGGTCTGTGCAGCCTCAGGACAATTCTGCTCACTCGCCCGTGTGTGGCAGCACCGGGTCTTTCGTGAGTAACTCTCTGACTTTGCCTGTTACTTCAGCAATTAAGCTAACTGCCGCTGTGCCTAATAAAGTGGCCACTGGGGAAAGTGAGTTTCTTAAGCAAACACAAAACCCTGCGTTCACTTTCCCCGCCACAATGCCAGCTAAAGATAAAGACTTTTCGTCTCCCCCTAAGGACTGATGCTGTGGACAATAAAGTGAAGCGGGACATTTTTGATTATTTAATGGACTTATATAAACAATGGCTTACACTACCCAGTGAGGGGAGTAAGACAGCCATTGTGCACAGTGTGACCAGGCTGATTCGAACTTTTCCCCTGGCTCTTGGACTCGTTGCCTCTTTTAATTAAGGACTTGGTGAGGGATATTATGAAGTTGGATGCACCCGTTCCTGTTCCTGCAGCCCTCACCATCAGCCGCCTGCAGCAGCCCCAAGTCAGCAACCAGAGCAACCAGCTTCAGAGCCTCCGTAACACCCTTTACAAGGTAAAGTTTATTAGCAAGGAGCTACATTTTATTTATAAAGCGCATTTCATTCTAGTTAATAATGTAATGTGCTGCATAAAGCTACCACAGAGGTTACAGCCACATAAAAGATAATAGGGTGAATGGGGGAAAAAAATCAATACAGCATGGTATTACAATATTTGGGTGGTGATATCATATCAATACAGGGACACCAAATATCAATATTTTATTAAATAAAATACTCTGGGAATACTGTGAACACCCCTGTCTGAGATAAAGGTAGCCAAGCAAACTTATCCACAGTATTTCTGACTTTGTGCCATTACCCATAATTCTTAGGCAGAAGCCGGTGTTCTACTTCCGTTTGTGCTGTTGTTTACGGCTGCGGACTTACACACTTGCCGTTCATTTAAACATTTTGACACTGCAGTTTCTTTTACCTGGCCTAAATGGTACCACATCGGTGGTGGATACATTGCAAGGATGTTTTAAAAAGCAGCGAGGTAACAGTGCCTCACCTGTCACTTCTCACTGACGGGTAGATGAAACGAAACTATGGCCTGAAGTCAGCTACATCGACATTATCAATTACCTTGTTTTTTCCAAAGGTGTTGATGGCGAGAAATCACGTAATTATAAGAGCACCAGATTACCTTCAAAGCAATAAAATTGATAAAGTAATGCTGAACAAACAAGGCAACGTTGTTTTCCTTAAAGCAGCTGTAGATCCGAGCCAGAGCATCGGCCAAGCTAAGCACTTAGCATGGGTCATGCTAAGGGAAAGTGGAGGTGGAGACAGTCAGCTGTTCCTGTATCGCTGATTAGGGAAATCATGTAGTGATGCTGCAGCTATTCTGTGGAAGGTACATCACTGATCTGGATATCAGAGTGTTCAGATCACTGAAACAGAAACACTGGACTGGCCAAAGGCTGTGATCGGGGAGACACGCAGCTGTCATCTCACTAACTGCTATGTGTTTACATGTGGAAGGCACGCATTGTTAAAGCTTTGTGTAGGCTGTATGCCGTAGTGTCACACTACAAATAAAATGTAAAAAAAACAAGAGGCTGTACATTAAAGGAAAATTTAAAAACATAAGGAAAAAATACAGCAATAGGATGTGCAACTGGGTAGTATAATTTTGAGAAAAAGAACAAATTTACAGAATAAAATAAATTGAAAAATGTACAGACTGATGTAGTGACAACCGACAACAGCACAAGTTGAATCCGAGCTCATGTTTCAACTAATAAAGCCGCCTGTTACAGCACAAAGTAACCGAATTTTGTCATTAACTCTGGCTCTGACTGGTAAACCGGAAGTATAAAACCGTACAGCGGAAGTAGCAGTCTGTCATGGCAGCCTACGTGTGCTCTTCCAGAAACCCGTGGATATTAAATCAGCTCAACCAAAAAAAAAACATTCAACACTACAACAGTTGTGAAAACTACTTCCTGATTCAGAGCAGGCTAATGGCTCAGTCTCAGGAGTAAAAATTGGACAGCAACCTCTGCAGCTACAATTCTGTGAATGATTGCAACCTGTGGTCACTAAATAGTCCTGAAATTGAGTATTAGTGATCAGTTTGCATAATAATCCACTTATGAAATAATGAGTGCTTGGGGGAGACTGAGATTATTTTTTTTTATATTTTAATGGAATAACTAATGTAGTCATTTTATAGTTATAACAGAAAAAATTTGCATTCAGAACTGGCTTAAGATTTCTATGCATTTATTTGAATTTGTCATGCGAAGGGCACTAAATAAATTTTGATCTCTCAGGCGTATCTGGAGGCTTTCTACAAGTTCTGCTCCAACTTGGGAGGAACGACCGCTGACACCATGTGTCCTATTCTGGAGGTGAGTCTTCAGTCTCATTTAGATGATTTTTGATACGTCTCTATCTTCTAGGATTGTTCATCGTAGTAGCAAAGTGCAGGAGTCAAGTGGGTCTTGACAGTGAGCAGGCGTTCCCATGAAGACGCTGAAGTGTCTTTAGCGCGACTCATCCCTCTTCTTCCCCTCTGTATTGCTGCAGTTTGAAGCTGACAGGAGAGCCTTCATCATCACCATTAACTCATTTGGCACAGAGCTGTCCAAGGAGGACCGTGCCAAACTCTTTCCCCACTGAACGAAATGTGCACTAAGAATTATGAGGATGTGGTGTTTAGCACCCGTGAGTGGAACCAACTGAAGGAACTGAGTGCAGTTCTTGCTCCATTTTCTGAGGCAACAGACCTGACAGAAGGAGAGAAATCAGTTAATTCAATTCAATTCAATTTTATTTATATAGCGCCAAATCACAACAAACTGTCACCTCAAGGCGCTTTGTATTGTGGGTAAGACCCTACAATAATACAGAGAAAACCCAACAGTCAAACGACCCCCTATGAGCAAGCACTTGGCGACAGTGGAAAGGAAAAACTCCCTTTTCACAGGAAGAAACTAGAAACACTAGTGTGAGCCACCCCAACTACGGGCAGTCAGGAGGCCTGGGGTCCCCTCGACCCCCAAGCCTCAGTGGGACGGGGAGAAAGTCCGGGTGACCCCTTGGGGACCCAGTCGTCCCAGTGGCGGCGGAGGCGGCTGGGGTCACTGGGACCCCACGACTCCCGGCTCAGCGTGACCTCCCCTGCGGTGATTGGGTCGAGGTGACCCCAGGCCTAACAATGGCGGCGGTGGGGGGTCGAGGTGACCCCAGGCCTAGCAATGGCGGCGGTGGTGGTGGTGGGGGGTTGAGGTGACCCCAGGCCTAGCAATGGCCGTGGTGGGGGGTCGAGGTGACCCAGGCCTAGCAATGGCGGCGGTGGCGGTGGTGGGGGGTCGAGGTGACCCCAGGCCGTAGCAATGGCGGCGGTGGTGGGGGGTTGAGGTGACCCCAGGCCTAACAATGGCGGCAGCGGGGTCGAGGGGACCCCAGGCCTAGCAATGCGGCGGTGGTGGGGGTCGAGGTGACCCCAGGCGTAGCAATGGCGGCGGTGGTGGGGGGTCGAGGTGACCCCAGGCCTAACAATGGCGGGGCGGGGTCGAGGGGACCCCAGGTCTCCCAGCTCAACGGGACCCCCTGTGGCCGGGGACATTCATTGCATGCGTGCTATTGCCCCCGCCCCCAGTGGCCAGTGATAGTCATTGCACCGCTTGTGACGGGGACACTCGCGTGCACACACAGACACGCACGCACGCGCACACATACACACTCGCACACACAAACGCACACACTAACACAGACACACACACATACACACAGACACTCACACACACACAACACACACACACACACACACACACACACACACACACGCACGCCCACACACGTGGCCAGTGCGCCACTGCCCAATACGCCTCGGCCCTGTGTTAGTGATAAACACGCACACACACACACACACGTGGCCACTGCGCCACTGCCCAATACGCCTCGGCCCCGTGTTAGTGATAAACACGCACACACACACACACACATGTGGCCAGTGCGCCACTGCCCAATACGCCGCGGCCCCGTGTTAGTGATAAACACACACACACACACAACACACACACACACACACACACACCACACACACACACAGGGTCTAAGCAGCACTATGGGGATTCACTCTGTCAGGGGGTTGGTTCGACCCCACCTGAGACCCACGTATGTATCACGCGTTTTCGAGTCCCCATTGCAGAGGGGGTCCTTCGTGCCCCGGACACATTCTCGTGAATTCAAACGCAGTGGGAGCACAAGGGTTAAATTTCTTCAGTACATTAGTGTTTACCATGGACCATAGTGCAATGTAACATGAGTATTTTCTTAGACATACAATAGTATTTTATTAATTACAATTCCATTCAACTCAAATCAACTTTATTTATATAGCACTACATGAAAACATTCCTCGTGAATCGCCACCTTATCATGGTGGAGGGGTTTGTGTGTCCCAGTGATCCCAGGAGCTATGTTGCCCGAGGGCTTGTCCCCTGGTAGGGTCTCCCATGGCAAACTGGTCCTGGGTGAGGGTCCAGACAAAGAGCAATTCAGAAGACCCTTATGGCTGTAACGCCGAGGGAACAGTTTACCCTGCCCGGGATAGGGTTACCGGCAACCCACCGTGGAGCCAGGCCTGGGGAGGGAGCTCGAGGGAGAGCCTGTGTTGCTCGGCCGGGAGCAGTCCGAAGAGGTTACATGGGCCCGCCCTCCTGTAGGGCCCACCACCCGCAGGAGGCATCGTAGGGGTCAGGTGCAGTGTGTGTCGGGCGGTGGCTGAGGGTGGAGGTTCCTGGGGGACGATCCCTGGCTATCGAGACTGGCTTTTGGGACATGGAATGTCACCTCTCTGGTGGGGAAGGAGCCTGAGCTAGTGCATGAGGTTGACAGATACCAGCTAGATATAGTTGGGCCCACTTCAACACATGGCCTGGGCTCTGGAACCAGTCTCCTGGAGAGGGGCTGGACTCTGTTCCAGTCTGGAGTTGCCCTCGATGAGAGGTGGCGAGCTGGGGTGGGTATTCTTGTATCCTCCCGGCTTGCTGCCTGCATGTTGGAGTTTTCACTGGTGGACGAGAGGGTTGTTTCCCTGCGCCTTCGGGCCGAGGAACGGGTCTTGACTGTTGTTTGCGCTTATGCACCAAATGACAGTTCAGAGTACCCACCCTTTTTGGAGTCGCTGGGTGGGGTGCTGGAGAGTGCTCCATCCGGTGACTCCATCGCCTTGCTGGAGACTTCGACACTCACGTGGGCAATGACTGTGAGACCTGGAGTGGCGTTATTGGGAGGAATGGCCGGCCCAATCTGAACCCGAATGGTGTTTTGTTATTGGACTTCTGTGCAAACCACAGTTTGTCCATAACAAACACCATGTTCGAACATAAGGATGTCCATAAGTGCACATGGAACCAGGACACCCTAGGTCGCAGGTCGATGATCGAGTTTGTAATCGTATCATCAGATCTGCGGCCCTATGTTCTGGACACTCGGGTGAAAAGAGGAGCTGAGCTGTCAACTGATCACCACCTGGTGGTGAGTTGGATCAGGCGGCGGGGGAAGATGCTGGACAGACCTGGCACACCTAAACGTATTGTGAGGGTGTGCTTGTAACACCTGGCAGAAGCCCCAGTCCGGGAGATCTTCAACTCCCACCTCCGGCAGAACTTCGACAGCATTCCGAGGGAGGCTGAGGACATTGAGTCCGAATGGACCATGTTCTGCACCTCCATTGTTGAGGCTGCTGCTCAGACCTGTGGCTGCAAGGTGGTTTGTGCCTGTCGTGGTGGTAACCCCCGAACCAGATGGTGGTCACTGGAGGTGAAGGGAGCCATCAAGCTGAAGAAAGGCTTGGTTAGCCTGTGGGACCCTGAAGGCAGCCGACAGGTATCGGCAGGCCAAGCGGGAATGCAGCTCGGACAGTGGCCGAAGCAAAAACACGTGTGTGGGAGGAGTTCGGTGAGGCTATGGAAAAAGACTTTCGGACAGCATTGAAGCGATTCTGGCAACCGTCAGGCAACTAAGGAGGGGAAAGCAGTACTCCACTCACACGGTTTATACTGAGAGTGGGGTGCTGCTGACTTCAACTGAGGCTATAGTCGGACAGTGGAAGGAATACTACGAGGACCTCCTGAATCTCACTGACACACCTTCCGTAGTGAAAGCAGAGTCTGAGGACGAGGGAGATGACTTGAACATCACTGGGGGAGAGGTCACTGAGGCAGTTAAACACACCTTGGTGGCAGGGCCCCTGGGGTGGACGAGATTTGTCCTGAGTTCCTGAAGGCTCTGGATGTTGTAGGGCTATCTTGGTTGACACGCCCCTGCACATCGCGTGGAGATCTGGGGCAGTGCCACTGGATTGGCAGACTGGGGTGGTGGTCCCCATCTTTAAGAAGGGAGACCGGAGGGTGTGCTCTAACTTTCGGGGGATCACAGTCCTCAGCCTCCCCGGTAAGGTCTATGCCAGGGTGCTGGAAAGGAGGGTCCGTCCATTAGTCGAACCTCAGATCCAGGAGGAACAATGCGGTTTTCATCCTGGTCCCGGAACGCTGGACCAGCTCTTTATCCTATCAAGGATATTTGAGTGGGCATGGGAGTTTGCACATCCAGTCTACATGTGCGTTGTGGACTTGGAGAAGGCATTCGACCGTGGATATCCTGTGGGAGGTCCTGCGGGAGTATGGGGTGTCTGGCCCGATGTTGAGGGCCATTCAGTCTCTGTACAACCGCAGTGAGAGCTTGGCCCGTATAGCCGGTAATAAGTCGGATTCGTTTACCTGTGGGTGTTGGACTCTGTCAGGGCTGCCCTTTGTCACCGATTCTGTTCATAATTTTTATGGACAGAATCTGGTGGCCTCGGAGTCTCATCTCTGCTCTTTGCAGATGATGCGGTCCTGTTGGCTTCATCAGGGAGTGGCCTCCAGCTCGCAGTGGAATGGTTCGCAGCCGAGTGTGAAGCGGCCGGCATGAGAATCAACTCCTCTAAGTCTGAGGCCATGGAAAAGGGTGGAGTGCCCTCTCTGGCTCAGGAACGAGTTCTTGCCACAAGTGGAGGAGCCAGTTGAGGTGGCTCGGGCATCTGATTAGGATGCCTCCTGACTGCCTCTTGGGTGAGGTGTTCTGGGCATGTCCCACCGGGAGGTGGCCCCGTGGTAGAGCCAGGACACACTGGGGAGATTATATCTCTCGGCTGGCCTGGGAACACCTTGGGGTCCCTCTGGATGAGCTAGAGGAGGTGGCTGGGGAGAGGGAAGCCTGGGTTTCTCTGCTTAGGCTCCTGCCCCCGCGACCCGGCCCCGGATAAGTGGAAGAGAATGGATGGATGGACGGATGGATACATGAAAACAAACAGTCGCTTCAAGGTGTTTCATTTTGTAAAGACCCTACAATAATTACAGAGAAAACCCAACAATCAAATGACATCCTATGAGCAAGCACTTGGTGACTGTGGGAAGGAAAAACCTCCGGTGGAACCAGGCTCAGGGAGGGGCAGTCATTTGCATGACCATTTGGGGGTGAGGGGAGATTAATAATAACTAGTGCTTAAATGCAGAGTGCAGGGTTTCCGCAGGGTTAGTAAAAGGTAGTAAATTAAATGACCTCAAATTAAGGCTATTAAAAAGTAGTAAAAGGTAACAAACAGAATTTGACTTGGTAGTAAATTTTTCATCACCTCTTCAATATATTTTGACTTTTCCATTGATGCAGACTTTTGTTTTAAGTTCGTTTACTATAAAAATCTGTATAGAAATATAAACTACTAAGTAGGACCTGAGGCTGAAATGTTGACTAAGAGTCTATTGGTTCGCTGTCCGATCTGCTGTGCGCATGTGCAGAGTCATTTTGTGTCTCGTCATGGGAAAATTGTAAGTTTTCACAACTTTGGGTCGATGACCCGGCATTTCAAAGACTGGCCTAGATGGTCATGGGGAATGATTGAGAGGCCTTTTGTAAAGTGTGCAGAAAAAAATATAAATTTGACCTCGAAATGCTGTGACGGTGACCAAATCACACCAAGCATCCACCAGTCACCAGCAGCAGATTTGGGCGCCTGGGAGCAGATCCCTATTTTGTTTTTTGGTGCTACACAACGCACTGCAACTGCAACCTCAAGGTCAGCTACGAGCACAAGTATTGTTGTCACACCTCAGCAGTAAACCAGTATTTCAATATTCTATTGGAAAATAAATCATAGGTTTATGAAACTTGAATTTCATTGCATTTTGTTTATATTCTTAAAAAAAACAAATTTCCTAAATCTGCTTGTAATGTGTTTGGAATATTAATGTGTATGAGGTTTTAGTCAAGACAAAGTCACAGTTACACCTTCAAGTAAGTGGGATAAAATTTTGTCTTTGGTGAGAGATGGGCTATCATCTTACATGGCTTAGTACTGTGAATCCACCGCCACCCCAAAAAAGGCTGCTGCTCGATTTCGTGCTGGTGGTAAAATACTTTAGAGGTAGTAAAAATAGGGTAGTAAAAAGCAGTAATCTGAACTCTAGGATTCCTGTTATAAACCCTGAGAGTAGTGTATAAACACAGAGCGAGTGAAAAGAGGTGAGTGAAGAAGAAATACTCAACACATCATGGGAGCCCCAGCACCCTAGACCCTATTGTGGCTTAACTAAGGGAGGGCTCAGGGTCACCTGATCCAGCCCCAACCATGAGCTTGATCACAAAGGAAAGTTTAAAGCCTAATCTTAAAAATAGAGAGGGTGTCTGTCTTTGGGAGATCTGGGAGCTGGTTCCACTGAATAGGGACCTGAAAGCTGAAGGCTCTGCCTCCCATTCTACTTTTAAATGTCCTAGAACCATAAATAAGCTAACAGTCTGAGGGCAAAGTGTTCTATATGGGTGATATGGTACTATGAGGTCTTTAAGATAATATGGGCCTGATTATTCAAGAGTTTTTTTGTTTGTTGTTTTCAGAATGATCTTTGAGAAACTCATCTTAATGAAATAAAATAAAATAAAAAGGAAACTTTCTGACAGTTGCAAAGTGGATGAATTTTTCATATCGGGATATCAAAAGCTCCCAAACAGCTGCACAGTGGAGTAGTGGTTAGCACATTCGCCTCACAGCACAACACACCCTGGACAGGCATCCATAAAATAAAAGCTACACACATGCAGCTATGCCACATTCCTAACTAACAAAAAGAACACAAAAAAAAAAAGCGTACACACAACAGATCTAACAGATCTCATATGTCATGCATAAACGAGTCCATCAAAGATTTGTCTGTAATGTAAACATGCTGCTTACTGAAAGGTTTCATGTACCAGAAGAACTGGCAGGGACAGGGGTGAATAGACTGAAATAATGGAGTTCAACTGCTATGCAAATTTCTGAAAGACTTACTAACCAGAAAATGTATTTCCTGGTGAGAGAGGTGGGAGTTTTTTTCCTTGTTACATCTGACTGTTGTTGACCTTGAATCCCTGAGTTTTATTGATGTCAGCTTTAGTTCCTAATTCCTGAGTTACCTTTAGCTGCTCTGTGTGTATAAAAGGATCAATAAAAATAATAATACAATGACAACTAAACACTTTTTTCATACTTTTTTTTTTGCATTAAAAAACAACCCTTTTCCTCTGAGTGCATGGATTATAGTACAGATCTAGAGACATAAGAAAAAATATAGAACAGTTATTCTGATTAGGTGACTGCTAATGCACCCTGTGTCTAAAAGAAAAGAAAGAAAGAAGAGGAGGAGAAAGCAGACTGAGGAAAGTCATTTGTTCAAAATTGCTTTGAAAATAAAGTTAAGCAAACTACCAAAATGGTTTAACTATTAGCAGTGAGCTAGTGTTAGATGTGGCACTATATCTATCAAAATGGCCAGCTCCCGTTGTTCACTTCAAAGAGTCGGCTCTTAGAGCCAGATCGTTTGCAACCGACCCATCACTAGTTGCGTCTTCCAAGAAAAAACCGCTCGCAATCAAAAGCCAGCTCCCGCACTGACTGGAAATGCAAACGTTTCTCAGATGCATTAAACCTAAAGTAACAAGCTTGTTTTGAAAATGTAAGAAGTAGAAAGTACTGATACTTGTGTAAAAATGTAGGGAGTAAAAGTAAAAAGTTGTCAGAAAAATAAATACTCAAGTAAAGTACAGATACCTGAAAAATCTACTTAAGTACAGTAATGAAGTATTTCAGTCACTAGATGTGCAAAGCTGGTGGAGACATACCCTAAAAGACTTGCAGCTGTAATTGCAGCAAAAGGTGGTTCCACAAAGTATTGACTCGGGGGGGCTGAATACTTTGCACACTGCACTTTACAGTTTTTTATTTGTAAAATAATGCTTTGTATCATGTATAATTTTCTTTACACTTCACAATTGTATACCAGTTTGTGTTGGTCTTTCACATTAAATTTCAGTGAAATATATTTGTTTGTGGTTGTAATGTGATAAAATATGGAAAAGTTCAAGGGGTATGAATATTTTGCAAGCCACTGTATAAAACATAATCATACAACTTATACATATTATTTGTAAATCTACACTAATCTAAGCACACATGCAAATTTACTTTCAATGTGTTTTAGAATAAGTCATTTGACTGAGGATATTTCTTTCTTTTATTTGAAAGCACTAAATATGCTACTGGACATTTAGAACCATACCTTCTACCACCTAGTGGCAGTAGTGTATCAATTCCTAATTTTCCAACTGCCAATAAATCTCAAAGTAGAATAGTCCCTGCGTTCAACACTCCTGTGTTTTAGCTGATTTGTTTTTTGTTATAACCATTGGTGCAACTTGATAAAAAAAAGCTTAAACTATGTTCTAACTAAGCAACTCACTTGAAAGGAAGGGCAAACCTTTACTTAAAGTACCGTATTTTGTGGACCATAAGGCACACCACATTATAAGGCGCAATATCAGTGAACAGGTCTATTTTCATACATAAGGCGCACCGGGTTATAAGGCGCATGATAAAACATATGTAGAGTGAAACAAAAGCGTCACGTAAGTCCAACTTTATTCAGCTCATTCACAGTAACTCAGA
Source organism: Archocentrus centrarchus (assembly GCF_007364275.1). Classification (NCBI taxonomy): domain Eukaryota; kingdom Metazoa; phylum Chordata; class Actinopteri; order Cichliformes; family Cichlidae; genus Archocentrus; species Archocentrus centrarchus. The sequence continues at coordinate 990,626 of NC_044348.1, forward strand.
ATATTGTTCAGGTGTAACAAATACAGAAAAAACACTCACATTTTAAATCATTCATCTTCCACAAATCCATCAAATTCCTCATCTTCAGTGTCTGAGTTGAACAGTTGGGCGATTTTGGCATCAAACATGCTGGGTTCCCTCTCGTCAGCACCGAGTCAGTCTTGTTGTTCTTACTGTTTTGTTTTGGTTGCGCCACACAGCAACCATTTAATTGTTATTAAAAGGGCAACTTTTGTTGGCAATCTCTCACCATCTTCTTCAACGTCTTAACAGACGGCACAATATATTCTTTATTAATGAATGTAAGAACAAGTAATTTTTTCATTTTATATATAAGCCCTTCGTAAATCCTGTGCACCAGTATATTTACCGATATAAACAAAGAAAAAAAAAAGAAAAAAAAAGGAAATCCTTTTTTGAAACAACACCGGAAACCTGAAAACTCCGCTGTCACCGTGTTTTGTGTACATACAGCGCTTGTACTGCATCCTTTCATATGCTGTGGCATTGCCTCTCTTTGGCACCAAGGGGGACAGCACGCACCCCCAGACCTCGATGAGTCCTTTAGCGACTTTAGCATTTTAAGACAGCCGACAGCGAGTTTTGTTACACAAAAGTTGGCACAGTGCCAGCCCTCGATCGCCAGATTACGCACAAATATACGGGCCAGCATAGATGAAAGCAGGCCAAATCCATCATTGTTTTCTGTGGTTTACTGCGTACGGTTTCCATTTTTGGAACAATGCTTCCACTTCTTGTTGAATTTATCTCCAGCAGCTTTGGCTGCTTTCCACACCTGCTGCGCCACACTCGCAGCTTGTTCCTGTCTAATATCATCATAGAGTCATTTTGTGACTCAGTGATGGACTATTTTAGAGAATATAATGAGGCCTTTGTACTGATCTGCCAGACCGGAGGCCATATCGCTCCAGACCACGCAATGGTGCAGTGGTGTGGATGCCTCGGCCATCGGCAGTCAGATTGCAGCGCTCAAATTACACAGACGGACTGACATTTTCTAACTATTTGAAAAGCATGCGCTGGGTGTTACCCCCCTGTCGTACACGTTGTACACTCTGGAAAATGTCTGTTTGTGAAGCGTCAGGGGCGATTCTAGGGGCGGGGCCACAGGGGCATTGGCCCCATCTGAAATCTGATTGGCCCCCTGAATTGCCTCTGTCCTGTCACTCATCTGTCCTTTGTCCAGAGCAAGGATCAAATTATAGGTGGGTGCAATTCCATGCCGAAACACCAGTAGCTGTTTGGACATGAATGTTAGCATTTCACTAATTCATGTACTTGTAATTATGTACTTGTACATGTAATTTGCATTTTTGTGTTAACATTAACTATAATGTTTGGCAGTGATAGAGAAGAATGTTTTTCAAGAACGCTGGTTTTCCAAGAGCCAGGCGAGAGCTGCTGTACAAATCCGTATCCGCAGGGTCCATTATGGCCGCGTCGTACTGTCATGGATCAGCTGTGTGGCAGGCAGGAAGGAGGACCCCAATGCAGGATATGCCAGACAGGTAGGATATAAACTCGGCTTTATTTGGCAGAGCCAACAAAAGGCACGAACAAACTCAAACTCCAGAAAACAGGGAAAACTGACAGAGGCACACAGCATGGGGAAACAAAGAGCAAGACGAAGACAAGACGACGACGCAACAACAGGCACTGAAAACATGGGACTTAAATACACAGGAGGATAACGAGGGAAGTGGAAACAGCCGGGAACACGGGAACACTAACTATAAGGACAAGACCAGGGGAAGCAAAACTGAACACAACAGACAGAGACCGGACGACTATCAATGTAAAACAGTAAGTAACTTAACATAGTACACACCGACTTGACACAATATTGACACAGAGTGATAACAGGCACAAGCACAACAGAACTCAGGGAGAAAGAAACAAAAAAACCATGATAAAACAGAACTTATATAACAAGAACATAAAACAGTGGGCCACCGGCCCAGGACCATGACAGAATGAGGCACACTATGGATAGTTTCTGTCTTCCCAGGTTGACAAACACAAATCTCAAATCTCAGCCTTTGTCTTTTCAGTTTGAGCAACAGAATTCACATTCTTTGAAGAGTCCTACACAGCAGATAAACAGTTTCTGGCAATGCTAGCAGATAGAATGGTCTCAGATAGAGCTGGCTTGGGAGTGTTAACAGTTTCTGTTTGAGGTGCAGAAACAGGAACTTCACTCACCGTCTGTTTTGTTGATTTAGAATCACAACATGAAATTTCATGTCGGCTATGATGCTCAGCATGAAATTCTATTATTAGCCAGCTCAGCCCCATGCAATGAAATGTTATTATCAGACAGCTCAGAAACCAAAAATACATTCTTATTAGCTAGCCTGGAAATAGATAACCCCATTTGACTATTGCCCATTTCCAAGGTGGTGATTCTTTCAGTGCTGACCTTGTCAGATGTGGACCAGAAAGCCGGTTCTGGCTGGGGGCCAGCTTCACCAGACACGGGCTGTTAGACTGTCTCTAGAAGTGGCGAGGAGCACCAACAATGAGAGCTCTGCTTCCTCCTGAGAACAGGGGCTGCTGCACTAGCAGCAGGCTCCTATTCTTCAGGCCACAGTCCCACCAGTGAGCAGGCTGGGGCAGACTTGGAGAGGGCAGCAGTAACAGGCAGTGGAACTTTGGATGGGACAGGCGGTATGATCTCCAACAAGCTGAACACTGGCGGTGTAAAAACAGGCAAGCAAGGCAATGACTGCATCGAAGCTGGAAAATTGGGAAACAGTGTTGGACAGATGATAGTTTGTCAGAGATTATGATAACCTTGGGCTGGTGATCCTGTGTTTTTTTTTTTTTAGTGTCATATACATATATAGACTGGTTTGCTAGATAAGACACTGGAAGAAATATTGAATACTGTTTTGACTTATTTTGACTGTATTGCTTTCATTTATTTTGACTATGTTGACAAACTTTTGTGACTGTTAATTCACAGGATTTTACTATTTTTTTCTTTTTTTTTTGCCTACAATAAAGCATATACGAAGGGTTTGTGCCAGAAATACCTTTAATTAGAAAGATTTATAGCTGGATTTTGACAGCTGGAGGTTGTAAAACAAAACGAAACAAAAAACAGGTGCAGACCTGCAGTGGGAAGGCTGCCAATAAACTGGGGAGTGAGCCAAGGAACTGGTCCGACTGCCAATAGATTATGTAAACTTGAAAGTTATTTTTTAACAGCCAACTTCCCTCATTCTGCTTTCACGTTCTTTCTTTTCTCAATAATGACAGGCTTTACAGTAAAACACACCCTGAACAATCTGTCATGGCGTGTGTGTGGCAGGCAGAATTGGACCCCAGGATGCAGACTCAAAAACAGGATTTATTGGGAAAATAACAGAAACCAGAACACAGCTAGGCAGGGGCTGGACAGATGCCAAAACTAAACTAAAGGAACTACAGAGAAGGAACAGACACAACGAGGGAACACTGAAGACGACGCGACAAGAAACAGATGAACACTGAGGGCTTAAATACACAGCAGGTAATCAGGGCAAGAGGAAACAGCAGGGAGCAACAGGTGAAGCAAATGAAACTAATAACAGGGGTTAGCAAAACTAGACACAAAGCACAGGGAACACAAGACTGTCAAAATAATAACAAAACTCAGGGAAGACAGAACTAAACACAAAATGCTGGGCAGACGGCCCAGGACCATGACAGCACCCCCCCCCTCAAAGGCCGGCACCCGACGGCCAAAACAGGAAACAAAACCAGACCAGGGAGGGAGGCGGGGGACCAGGACGGAGGGACCGGAACAAAAACAAAACCAGGCAGGGAGCAACAAAGGCAGGGAGCAAAACATCAAAAATCACAATGTCAGAACAAAAACAGCAGGGGCACAAGGCCGGGACAAAGTCCAAAAACAGGGACAAAACACAGGGATGAGAAAAAAAAAAAACAACTGGATTAAAAAAAACGCGACGGCACAAGGCCGGAGAGCTCCAATGTCCAAAACAGGGGGTCAAAACAAGGAACAGTTCAGGAGCTATGACAAAAACAGAAACAAAAAGAGCAACGGCCAGGGGGAACAAACAGTCCATAGTTCAGGGGGCCGTCCAGGCCAAGGGGCCAAAAAGCAGAGTCCAAACCTCTCAGGCGGGCGACCGCGGCACCAGCGGCGGCGACGAGGAGTCGTGGCAGGGGGCCGACCGCGGCTCCAGCGGCGGCGGCGAGGAGACGAGACTGGGGCCGACCGCGGCTCCAGAGGCGGCGGCGAGGAGACGAGACTGGGGGCCGACCGCGGCTCCAGCGGCGGCGGTGAGGAGACGAGACTGGGGGCCGACCGCGGCTCCAGCGGCGGCGGCGAGGAGACGAGACTGGGGGCCGCCCGCGGCGCCAGCGGCGGCGGCGCGGAGACGAGACTGGGGGCCGACCGCGGCTCCAGCGGCGGCGGCGAGGAGACGAGACTGCGGGCCGACCGCGCTCCAGGCGGCGGCGGCGGCGAGACGCGACTGAGGGCCGCCCGCGCTCCCGGCGGCGGCGGCGACGAGACGAGACGGAGGGCCGACCGCGCTCCAGGCGGCGGCGGCGAGACGAGACTGAGGGCCGACCGCGCTCCAGGCGGCGGCGGCGAGACGAGACTGAGGGCCGACCGCGCTCCAGGCGGCGGCGGCGAGACGAGACTGAGGGCCGACCGCGCTCCAGGCGGCGGCGGCGAGACGAGGCAGGAGGCTCGAACTGAGCCAGACGCTCCAACTGAGCGTAACCCTTGGGCTTCAAACACGGCTCCGACTGAGCCGGACCCTTGGGCTGAACGGGGCCTACAAGGTGAGGCTCCGCATGTGCAGGCTGGGTCTGCGGTGTAGGGCACACAGCTACTTTACTGAGCAGCTGGGGCTGCTTGGGGGATGAACCAGGTGCATGTGATGGTGGGTGCGTGGAAGCTGACACTGGGGAGGGCGAGGGAGCTGACACTATGGAGGGCGAGGGAGCTGACACTATGGAGGGCGAGGGAGCTGACTCTATGGAGGGCGAGGGAGCTGACACTATGGAGGGCGAGGGAGCTGACACTATGGAGGGCGAGGGAGCTGACACTATGGAGGGCGAGGGAGCTGACACTATGGAGGGCGAGGGAGCTGACACTATGGAGGGCGCTAGGAGTGTGGATGCTGAGGATGGGGAAGCTGACACTGGGGAAGCTGACTGCGGGAAAGGTGAGGGGACCGAAGCTAACTGCGGGGAAACTGGAGTCGGGGGAGCAGGAACAGAGGAGACTGGGACTGAGGCTGCAGGGGGAACCACAACTAAAGGAGCTGAGGGACCAGAGGAGGGAACAAAGGGACCAAAACTGAAGGGACTGAAGCTAAGGGAACTAGCACTAGAGGCCGCGTGGAAGCAGGCCGGGAGACGACTGGCTGCGTGGAAGCAGGCCGGGAGACGACTGGCTGCGTGGAAGCAGGCCGGGAGACGACTGGCTGCGTGGAAGCAGGCCGGGAGACGACTGGCTGCGTGGAAGCAGGCCGGGAGACGACTGGCTGCGTGGAAGCAGGCCGGGCGCTAGGGAGAGCCGGCTGCGTGGAAGCAGGCCGGGCGCTAGGGAGAGCCGGCTGCGTGGAAGCAGGCCGGGCGCTAGGGAGAGCCGGCTGCGTGGAAGCAGGCCGGGCGCTAGGGAGAGCTGAAGGGACTACGGGGACCTGAGGGACTGAGGGACCAGAAGTGGAAGTAGAGTAAGGGACTACGGGGACCTGAGGGACTGAGGGACCAGAAGTGGAAGTAGAGTAAGGGACTACGGGGACCTGAGGGACTGAGGGACCAGAAGTGGAAGTAGAGTAAGGGACTACGGGGACCTGAGGGACTGAGGGACCAGAAGTGGAAGTAGAGTAAGGGACTACGGGGACCTGAGGGACTGAGGGACCAGAAGTGGAAGTAGAGTGAGGGACTACGGGGACCTGAGGGACTACGGGGACCTGAGGGACTACGGGGACCTGAGGGACTACGGGGACAGAGGGCACGGAGGAAACCGAGGAGACGGCGACTAGAACTGAAGATGAAACTAAACTGACTGGAGAGACCAAGGGATTTAAGGGAAGTGACGCCACTGAAGGGGGCAAAGCTGAGGCAGGGTGAACTAGAGCGGCTGGAGCTGCTGCTGACTGAGGGCGAGCAGGCTGAGAGCTAGGGAGAGCTGACTGCGTGGAAACTGACTGAGAGCTAGGGAAAGCTGAGGCTGAGGGAGCTGAAGCGGGGAGAGCTGCAGAGGCTGACTGAGACTGAGCGGAGGCCGGAACTACAGCTGACTGAGACTGGGAGGTGGCCGGAGCTACAGCTGACTGAGACGGGAGTAACTGGGGAGGAGCTGGAGCTACAGCCGAATGAGACGGGAGTAACTGGGGAGGAGCTGCTGCAGGCGGCGTGGGTTGCTGAGGCTGAACAGGGGCTGGAGCTATGGGGGCTAGAGCTGCTGTAGTCTGAAATGCAGGCGGCGTGGGTGACTGTGGCTTAGATGCTCCCACCCGTGGAACAGAAACGGGTGCGGGTGCAGGTTCTTCTGTGGCTGCCCCCACCCGTGGAACAGAAATGGGTACCACCGAGTGGATCATACTTTCGACCAAGCCCCTCTTCGAACCTGGCAAAGCGTCCAAAAGCCAGGGAAAACTGGACTCCAATCTGTGCGCACTGTGGGCCATGGCGTCTCGATACCCCTGACTGGGGCATTTAAGCCATTGCTCACAGAGGTCCATCATAGAGCTACAGATTTCCTTTCCCAATTCTGGTGAGGGAGGAACAGCTTCAGAAACCACAGGTCTTGAATGGGCAGGCATGGCAAGAGTATCTATGGAACAATTTGTCTTCTTTATGATTTGTGAAATGTCAGTAACTGAGTTCATGATCAAACTGTCTATGGCTGACACAGGAGTTGTATCATAGTTCGCTGACTGAGTTTTACTCCGGCGCCGAGAGCTCCGCTTCCGCGCCCCCGCTGTAGGATGAGAGAGGGGAGCGGCGCTAGGAAACGAAGCAGGAGATGGTGGGCCTGGCATCACGGAGAAGCCGCCTAGCCTTATCCCCGGAGGCATGGGCGGAGGCGGGGAGACTGCCGGCGAGCGCGGCTGCAGTTTCAGAGGTGGGGAGAGTGGCGAGTACTGAAGCTGAGGTCTCTTTCCCCAGCCGGGTCCTCCTCGGGCGAGACTAGTGCCCAGAAAGCGTGACTCGTCCTCCGGAGCACACCACCTCTCTATTTCCTGCAGGAAAACCCGTACGGCTCGCTGCCGTCCCCGCTGGCTTGAGTCCGCGAGGTCCGTATTTTGGTCGCGTCGTTCTGTCATGGCGTGTGTGTGGCAGGCAGAATTGGACCCCAGGATGCAGACTCAAAAACAGGATTTATTGGGAAAATAACAGAAACCAGAACACAGCTAGGCAGGGGCTGGACAGATGCCAAAACTAAACTAAAGGAACTACAGAGAAGGAACAGACACAACGAGGGAACACTGAAGACGACGCGACAAGAAACAGATGAACACTGAGGGCTTAAATACACAGCAGGTAATCAGGGCAAGAGGAAACAGCAGGGAGCAACAGGTGAAGCAAATGAAACTAATAACAGGGGTTAGCAAAACTAGACACAAAGCACAGGGAACACAAGACTGTCAAAATAATACAGGAAGTGACTAACCAAGGTGCACGCAGACTACATACGGGGAACTGGCACACAGACACGGGGCAGAGACGCAGACAAGTCACAACACTAGGAATAACAACATGAAAACACAGGAGGTCAGGGACAAGACATCATGACAAGAACATGGAGCAGGGGAGACAGGGACGAGGGGAACAAACGTATCAAAACAACTGAAAAACAACAAAACTCAGGGAAGACAGAACTAAACACAAAATGCTGGGCAGACGGCCCAGGACCATGACACAATCCGGACAGACATGGGTACAATAAAATTTACACAGCTATGCCACAAAAAACCAAAAAGCCTTTTGTTGCTTGTTAACCGAGCTTGTAAGTAACATAAATGCATCATCAACATCTTCATCTTAATGTCAACAGACAATTAAAAAAAAAAAACAATTTCATAAATAAATGGGACACTTTCACTCCATTTCTCCATCGATCCAAAAGGTTCCTTGTTTTCATTCCAGCTGCTTTTGTCTGAAAATCTTCACTGTCTTTTGTCTCTTGAAGATTACTCATCTACAGTACTGAGATATAATCTTCTTTTCATGTATTGCTTGCTTACCAAAGGTTGATAAAGAAACGTCACTGTACTGAACTTAGGTCAAAATTGCTATTGTGGAAAATGGATTCAGACTGATATATAAAGGTATTCCACAGCTAATGAAAGTCACAGGATTTTAAAATGATTATTTATTTACTTAATTCATTTATTTATCACACATTTCTCCATTACTTCCTGGAAAATTGTTGTTGCTTCAACGTTTGACATGACCAAAAACCAAGATGTCACTGATTCATAACTAACCTTAACAACATTGGTGAAACCTCAGCCACACCCTGTGAGCTGCTTATAAAGATGGAGCAGCTGAACACCTGCTGCAGCCAAACGTCTGGTACAACAGCTAAGCTGTTTGTCTTATTCTCTTATTTGCCTTAATATTTGAGCATTTAAATTATACAGCACACTTTTGATAATCTTTTTTTATCACAGCTTTTATAACTAAACACTGTTCAGATTGACTGTTTTAAGTCTGTAGATTAACTGCAGGACCAACAAAATGATTCCAGTCTTCAACTTCCTCCTCTTCCTCTCAATGACAGCCGTTTCTCTGGTAAGTTTGACTCTTTCAACAAAATCATTATCATGTTAAACGCTGCCTGCTGTTCTGTGAAAGCCAAGCAATTCTCATAATGTCATTCTAACATGGTGGTACAACACATTTCCAGATAGTTTTTAATCTAACAGCATTGTGAGCTTTTAAGATGCAGTGATGAGCATTTTAACCATTTTCAGACAATATATTTTACTTAATAAAATCTATCAATGTGATTTCAAATGTGATTAAAAGTAAGTAAAAATGTTTTCAATTTTTGTATTGCAGAGGGCTGCTGTCATTAAAGATCCAAATGGTGAGTTGAATGAGAAAAGATTTCCCAGATGCTGAAGTGAAATCTTTTTTTTTTTTTTTTTAATCTGAGAGATGACATGATCACAGTTAAACTGTTCCTGTCCTCTTGTTCCATCAGATGAGTCTTTGGGTGCTGTAGAAATTATTAAAAAAGTCAACACTGGCTCATGTAAGTGAACTTTTATATAATACAACTCTTGTGGCTGAAATATAAATACTAGATTATAATAAAAAATTCCAGAGTTGAACCAAGTGACTTGTTAACAACAACAGCTGACATGATAATCAAAGTTACAGTTGCTGTCCTCTTGTTCCCTCAGACAGGTCTATGGATCCCCCAGAAGCCATTGAAAAAGTCAATGCTCACTCTTGTAAGTGAACTTTTACATAATACAACTCTTCCGGGTAAAATATAAATACTGAATGATAATAAAAAAATTCCAGAGATGAACCAACTGACTGGTTGACAGAAGATAAACTGCCAACAGTCAGAATGATGAATTAATCACTTTCTCATTTCTGGGCTCTGATAGTTAAATGTATTCTTTGTGCTTTCATCCATTAAATATTGTGAATATGTATCTAAAGAAATCAGATTAAGCTCTGCATAAACATCTGTGGTTCAATTTTTGTTTTTTAAAAACATTTTATGAAACATTCAAATATTTACAAGAAAATGAGAATGTCAACTGATAAAGAAAACACTCACCACAAACTGGTTTTAATGTCAATCAAACCAGTAATACTCTCATTTACATTCTGGGTTTGAATATTCATCCACTCTCTGTTTGTTGTGTTGCAGCAAAAAACCTGGTTCATGGTGACATTGTTCCTGCTACAACCAGGAATGCCGATCCGTGCACAGCCATTGGCTGCAAGTGGCCTAAAACTGGACCCTATGTCTACATACCTGTCTCCATATCCTCTGTATACTGTAAGCAGTGCAAACTTTACCCTTTAAACTGTGACTTCAATGCTTTCCCTCTTGGAAACACCTAATAGAGTTGTTGTCAGATGTTGTCTTTATGAGAGAACCGAGTTTAAAAAAAATCTGACTGGAAACATGAGTTCAGGTTCTGAAAGGAGAAATATGAACTTTTTTTTTAGAAATTTGAATTTAAAAGTCACTGTTAAACATTATTCTTTTAATCAAGTTTTAGGTTTTGGGCATGTCCCATGATGGAAACAGAGATAGATTGGATTTTTATACTCTCACAGGACTTGACACTACAAAGTACATTCAGACATCCATGCAGCACTTTGTTACCTTTGACCTTTAAGCACTTGATCTCTCTCACATCAACACCACAGCTAGTTTAGACTCCCCAGTTAACCTTTTTGCTGATCCTGTCAGTCTGATTGGACTGCAGAAATCATCATTTATTAGTAATGCTGTCTATGTTGCTGAGATGAAACAGCTGATAGGTCTGTGCAGCACTCTTTTTGTAATGTTGGGTATCTCATAAAACATGAGTAAGAGATTCAGATTTTAACTTTATTTACACATAAATGTCACAACCTGGCTGGTAAGGCCATGGCAAAAAGGGTGAACACACCATTTTCCAGTTTAAAATGATTTATCAAACAAACTTAAGCAACTGAATTAGAGAGAGGTGAGGTATGGAAAGCAGTAGGCTCAGTGGTGCAGGGTGTGCATGTGTGTCGAAATGTTTGTACTGTAAGTGTTCCAAATGCAGCATTTAACAAAACCTAAAGGAAAACAAATGTGACACAGGGCATGTTAGAAAACGGACTGATGCACAGCAGCCAGAAAGAAGTACCTGCCTCAAATTTATAGTCTGGGAACACAGGGCCCATTTTGGGATTGACAATTTATGGTCTACCCACCAAAGACCTAATACACCTGAAGATTGGAAATAGGGGCAGGGGTCGTCACATAAAGTATAACTAAAATAAAAGTGATTTGCAAATTTCACAACCCTGGAATAACATGAGCAATACTGAGGTCTGTGTTTACCAGCTGAGATAAGAAGCAAGTTTCAACAACTTGAAATGTTACTGTGGTTCAAAGAAGCTCCTCAGCAGACTCATATTTGTTCCTGCAGCCACCCAAGAGCGCAACATCATCATCAATGCCTTGGTGACCTTCCATGAGTCCACCTGTATTCGCTTCATCTGGAGGACAAACCAAGTCAATTCCATCAACTTCTTCTCTGGAGATGGGTGAGAATACACTCACTGTTCTGATACTGTATGACAGGACACGACTGACACACCCTCACACTCGAAACTCTTTAGGAATCCGAATCTAAAAATATTTTGTTGCACATATTCTATATGTATATTCAAAACAGGTTTTTCATGAACTATTCTGCATTCACATTCTACAATAAAATGTCCAGGGTTATTATATGCCACAGCACATTAATGAAATTAATATTGTTGCATCAGTGGATAAATTGCATTTTAATGAACTTAATTAACGTAATATTTCACATACTGTTTTGTCCACTGGTTTCAGAACTGGATCTACTCGATCTGCTTGATTTTATTATTTTTTTTAAAAATAATGTTACTCTGTGTGTCAGGTGTTATTCATATGTGGGCCGTCAGAGCCAAGCGCAGCTAATCTCCCTACAAAGAAATGGTTGCTTGTACCAGGCGACAGTGCAGCATGAGGTTCTTCATGCTCTGGGCTTCCACCACGAGCAGGTCCGCTCTGACAGAGACCAGTATGTGAGGATCCTCACCCAGAACATCTTGCCAGGTCAGCTCAACTACACAAAGCTTTGGTAACACTTTACATTAAGACACACAAAAGCTCAGTTATCCAGGAACAAGAGAGGAATGGATCAGAAACAACCTGATGGCTAACAAGTCATGCATCATCACTCTCTTAAAAACTTTTCATAATACCAGCAATACCAGCATCTGTGAAAATTAGTCAATAATTAGATAATTATATAATTTTACACCAAACAAGTTACTTCAAACTATCTATGACTGTTTTGCTCCAAGTCACAAAATATCATTCTAAGTTGTTGCTCAGTTGTTTGGGTTTTTTCACTATTATTTGCTGCTTATGTGTCCAATCAAAAAAAACAAAACAAGAGCAGATCTGATATGACAGGATATATGGTACATTGATTTAACAGAATGTTTAATTTCATGATGTTTTCTGCCACATGAGAGGAATAACTTAAAATGTAATAATGAGAGTTTGACTCTGGATCTGTGTGGAAACATCATGCAGTTGATTTTCTCTCACTTGTCACATTAGAATTCAATTCTACCTCCAACATAACAGTAGATTTCTCATTTGTGTTGATGGTAATCTTAGTTAACAGGAAAGCGAGCCTTCAACTGTTCAGTGTTATTCCAGTATTGGCTGAATCATCTGGTGGTTTTGGTTTTTGCTTTTCTTCCTCTCTCCTTTCAGGGTCCAGGATGGGGTACACTCCTTTTTTACAGCAATGTAATTTTAAAACTAATGCTCAATCTGTGTAATCCCAGGCTCAGCAGATAAAACACTTCAGTCCAAGTCAGCATTGCAACCAATGATTATAGCAGTAGAGATTAGCCAGCATCTTGATGTATATAGTTCACACGGTTTCCAAGTCTTGATGTCTTGTATGTAGAAATTAATTTATGTCAAATTCATTTTTTTTTTAGAATAAATGTTATTGCATCTGATTTCCTTTTGAACAAATATTTGTTAAAAAAGATGTAGAAATAATGAAGGATGCTTCATATTATTTGATGGGAAACAAGAACAGTAATGTTAAAGTAATCCTGACGTAACAAGACATCACTAAATAACTACTAAGGATGATGCTTCGCTGGTTGGCAGATTACAAAAAGAGTAACAAATGTTGAAATGACCAATTATATACTATTAGGTAGTATTTTGTGTATATAAATCTTCATGATACACAAGCATTTATCCACATACACATACATGTAAAAACAACTGCGAAGTATTCACGGCACTTACATTTTACTAAATATCAGTTACATTGCAATATTCTATTTTTAACCTTTCCCCTTATTTTCTCTCACAGAATGTAAATGTTACACAATCTTACTTAAAATACACAAACAAATAATACCAGACAATGGCCAAATTGCCATTTTCATACAATAGAAAATTGAACATCAGAGCAGCCACAATATTAAAACATTAAAAAATTTTTAAATATTTTGTCTGTTGGAAATTTGTGTACAGGGCAAGAACACAACTTTGTGAAAGTGCAAACCAACAATCTGCAGACTCGCTATGACTTCAACTCTGTCATGCACTATCCCAGGTGAGAACAGATAAGTGAGATTGGCGCATTAACTTGACCTGTAAGTCATTATATTACCTTACAAGTCTTACATTTTCTACTAGAAAATGTGACCATGCAGTACGTAAAAAAGAATATTTCCTATTCTTGATATAAGCATGAATGTGGCACAGGTAAAGTATCTGCTGTTGTTGGTTCTTTTAGAACTGCGTTCTCCCGTAATGGGCAGCCAACAATTGTTGCCAAGTCCAATCCTAATCTGGATTTCGGACGTGCTACTCAGATGAGTGCCAACGACATTGCCCGTATAAACAGGCTTTATGGATGCTGTGAGTAAAAACAAAACTATATTATCATTTTGTAAGAAGCAAATGTTTCACAGTACTCACTGCATTTGATGCTTTTCTTCTAAACCAGAACTCTGGCAAGAAACTTCAACTCTGCACCCAGATACTTCAACTCTCAATACATCAAGTTTAAGGCAAATGCAGCAAAATGTGAAAGAAACAGAAAACCTGCTGCAAATATTGGCATTTGTCACATATAGAGAAATGAGTTTCTGGGTCTTTTTTTCAGAGAGGCTAGACTGCAGGGCCATATGCTAGAGGGTGATGGTTTTACATCTCTTTCTGTTGATGTTTCTCTTTCTTTAATCAATTATAACTAACTGATTTCTTTATCTATGTAATTGGATGATAATTAAGTTTTGAATTGTAAATGTTGATAGACAGAGCACCAACCCCCGCCAACACCACCCTCTTCCATTTGTGATTGCTGTTTTACTCTGTGCATGACCAGCAGTTTCTTCTGTATTAAAAAAATATGTGCACATAAAGACAACTTTCAGTGATAGAATAAGAATTTGAATCTTTTTTTCTGAAGTAAAATTTGCAGTATAGGGTAGCAAACAGTCCTGAGGCATATTAACACTTCAGAGATTAATCTGTTGAAATCAAGTAGAACTAAGTCAAACTAATAATAAAATAAATTGGTATTGGGGGGGTCCAGTTTTCATGAGTTTTTTTTTCTTGGTTTCTGAACTTTTGGGACTTCTTTATTTTCTTTTGTTGTGTTTCTATTTCTGTAATGAAGTTGCATCAAATAAATATTTACAGCAAAAAGGGACAGTGTTGTTCCATTATTTTACAGGAATAAATGTTACCATACAGAGTATTAGTGTGTTTTTTAGAAGTCTAAAGTATTTGTTATGTAGCTCCATGATTGTTAAAGCTTTATCACTGTAATTGTCCTGGATTTAAAATCCTGATTAAATAAAATTATGTAAGCATTATCAAGAACAAGTAATTTTTAAAATTAATACTTGTGCATCAAGGTTTACGCAGCATTTTAATACTGTAGCTGGTCAGTCAAACAGGTTTTTATTGGTGGTTCCAAAAGGCCACGTGAATCTGAAAATTTAGGTCAACAAGTTTTTTGGTCAACAAGTTTTTTGGTCAGGTTTACCCACCTTTTTCTTTAATACCTGCAGAAATTCTTGAAAACCCTTTCTCGTTGGTCAACTACAGTTGATAATGAAATAATGAACCCAAACAAAGGCTTCTTTGGGCTCATTATCCATATAAGCCAGAGAGTAGAACATGTCTCTCAAGGCCTCTCCAGACCCCAGACCTGAACATTACTGAAGCAGTGTGGGATCATCTTGACAGAAAGACTCAAAAACAAAGCCAACATCCAAAGAAAAGCTCTGAATGTTCAAGAAGCCTAGAGAACTATTCCTGAAGACTACTTAAAGAAATGACAGGAAAGCTGCCTAAGAGAGTTCAGCCTGTGTTGAAGAATAAAGGTGGTCATACCAAATATTGACTTTTCATCTCTGTTTTAATGATGTAACCATGCAAATGAAAATGCATACCTGATCCATCAAGTGGAAATTACTTTTTTAACCCTCTGGGGTCAAGGTATTGGAGGAAGGCTCTAAATTTACACCTGAGCATTGAGATGTGACAAAAGCTTCACTGTAAAATGACCACTAAGGCTCTGTTGTCATGAGAACAATAAAAAATTTTCAGTTTTGGAAAGTAGGTGTTGTAGGTGGCAATGTTTTAAAAATTATCACCATTCCCATGGAACTGCAAAAGACGAAAGCACTGTAGTTTCCATGCCAGGCCACAAGTTTGCAGTATCTGGGGCAGGTAAGAAATGCATCTTGTCATGATCCTCGGCCAGTGGCCCAGTGTTTTGAGTTTTTGTGAAGTTCTGTTTTGTTCTATTTCTATTTCTAGTTTTGGTTATAGTTTAGTATTAGGATTGGAGTTTGCCTTTTTTTTAGTTTTCCATGTTAATCCTGGTCTTCCCTGTGTTCCTGTGTGTATTGTCTGTGTCTTGGCCCTTTTGTGTTTGGTTTGACATCCCAGCGTTCCCTGTGTGTTGTATGTAGTTTTCTGTTTTGGTCTGGGTTAGATTCCCTCTATTAAGTTTACATGTGTGTCTTGATCAGTCACTTCCTGTTTTATTTTGACGATCTTGTGTTCCTTGTGCTTTGTGTTTAGGTTTACTTCCCCTTGTCTCGTTAGTGTATTTCGTTCACCCATGTTGTCACCTGTTTCCTTTTCCCTCGTTATCCCTTTGTATATTTAAGGTCTCTGTGTTGTTTAGTTCCTTGTTGCGTCGTCAGTTAATCGTTGGTTTTTCCCTGCTGTGTGGTTTATGCCACGTTGATGTTTATGCTACGTTCATGTTTATGCCACGTTCTTGTCTTTTGGATTAAAGCTTTATTGTTACCTCCTCATCTGAGTCCTGCATTGGGGTCCTTTACCACGCTTGCCACAGCCCAAAACCTGACAGTACAACGCGACCAGGAAATGGATCCCACGGACTATGATCGACAGGAGCGCAAAGAGGTAATGGATTATTACCTGTGTGAAAAAGCGAGGTGGAAGCCCTGGCTCACCCCTGAATGCCAGTCAAAGTTTGTTGGCACTCGCTTGGCCCTGGGTGGGCTGGCTAGTTGGCAAAAGGCCCAGCAACGTCATGCTCCACCACAGCCTTGAGTCCAAGCCTCACCACAGCAGCTGATCACTCCGCCAGCTGCAACCCCTCCGCCTGTTCCGACGGCAATCACAGTAGGCGGCTATTTCTCTTCGCCTCCTCTGCGAATTATGCCGTCCGTCACCTTGCTTCAGCCTTTGCCAGATTCCAGGAGAAGGACCAGGGAATCGGCAGCATTCGCCTGCCGCACCTGTAAGCACTGCACAGCACCAGCTTGGTTTCACTGCGCGGTCTGTGCAGCCTCAGGACAATTCTGCTCACTCGCCCGTGTGTGGCAGCACCGGGTCTTTCGTGAGTAACTCTCTGACTTTGCCTGTTACTTCAGCAATTAAGCTAACTGCCGCTGTGCCTAATAAAGTGGCCACTGGGGAAAGTGAGTTTCTTAAGCAAACACAAAACCCTGCGTTCACTTTCCCCGCCACAATGCCAGCTAAAGATAAAGACTTTTCGTCTCCCCCTAAGACTGATGCTGTGGACAATAAAGTGAAGCGGGACATTTTTGATTATTTAATGGACTTATATAAACAATGGCTTACACTACCCAGTGAGGGGAGTAAGACAGCCATTGTGCACAGTGTGACCAGGCTGATTCGAACTTTTCCCTGGCTCTTGGACTCGTTGCCTCTTTTAATTAAGGACTTGGTGAGGGATATTATGAAGTTGGATGCACCCGTTCCTGTTCCTGCAGCCCCTCACCATCAGCCGCCTGCAGCAGCCCCAAGTCAGCAACCAGAGCAACCAGCTTCAGAGCCTCCGTAACACCCTTTACAAGGTAAAGTTTATTAGCAAGGAGCTACATTTTATTTATAAAGCGCATTTCATTCTAGTTAATAATGTAATGTGCTGCATAAAGCTACCACAGAGGTTACAGCCACATAAAAGATAATAGGGTGAATGGGGGGAAAAAAATCAATACAGCATGGTATTACAATATTTTGGGTGGTGATATCATATCAATACAGGGACACCAAATATCAATATTTTATTAAATAAAATACTCTGGGAATACTGTGAACACCCCTGTCCTGAGATAAAGGTAGCCAAGCAAACTTATCCACAGTATTTCTGACTTTGTGCCATTACCCATAATTCTTAGCAGAAGCCGGTGTTCTACTTCCGTTTGTGCTGTTGTTTACGGCTGCGGACTTACACACTTGCCGTTCATTTAAACATTTTGACACTGCAGTTTCTTTTACCTGGCCTAAATGGTACCACATCGGTGGTGGATACATTGCAAGGATGTTTTAAAAAGCAGCGAGGTAACAGTGCCTCACCTGTCACTTCTCACTGACGGGTAGATGAAACGAAACTATGGCCTGAAGTCAGCTACATCGACATTATCAATTACCTTGTTTTTTCCAAAGGTGTTGATGGCGAGAAATCACGTAATTATAAGAGCACCAGATTACCTTCAAAGCAATAAAATTGATAAAGTAATGCTGAACAAACAAGGCAACGTTGTTTTCCTTAAAGCAGCTGTAGATCCGAGCCAGAGCATCGGCCAAGCTAAGCACTTAGCATGGGTCATGCTAAGGGAAAGTGGAGGTGGAGACAGTCAGCTGTTCCTGTATCGCTGATTAGGGAAATCATGTAGTGATGCTGCAGCTATTCTGTGGAAGGTACATCACTGATCTGGATATCAGAGTGTTCAGATCACTGAAACAGAAACACTGGACTGGCCAAAGGCTGTGATCGGGGAGACACGCAGCTGTCATCTCACTAACTGCTATGTGTTTACATGTGGAAGGCACGCATTGTTAAAGCTTTGTGTAGGCTGTATGCCGTAGTGTCACACTACAAATAAAATGTAAAAAAAACAAGAGGCTGTACATTAAAGGAAAATTTAAAACATAAGGAAAAAATACAGCAATAGGATGTGCAACTGGGTAGTATAATTTTGGAGAAAAAGAACAAATTTACAGAATAAAATAAATTGAAAAATGTACAGACTGATGTAGTGACAACCGACAACAGCACAAGTTGAATCCGAGCTCATGTTTCAACTAATAAAGCCGCCTGTTACAGCACAAAGTAACCGAATTTTGTCATTAACTCTGGCTCTGACTGGGTAACCGGAAGTATAAAACCGTACAGCGGAAGTAGCAGTCTGTCATGGCAGCCTACGTGTGCTCTTCCAGAAACCCGTGGATATTAAATCAGCTCAACCAAAAAAAAAAACATTCAACACTACAACAGTTGTGAAAACTACTTCCTGATTCAGAGCAGGCTAATGGCTCAGTCTCAGGAGTAAAAATTGGACAGCAACCTCTGCAGCTACAATTCTGTGAATGATTGCAACCTGTGGTCACTAAATAGTCCTGAAATTGAGTATTAGTGATCAGTTTGCATAATAATCCACTTATGAAATAATGAGTGCTTGGGGGAGACTGAGATTATTTTTTTTTTATATTTTAATGGAATAACTAAATGTAGTCATTTTATAGTTATAACAGAAAAAATTTGCATTCAGAACTGGCTTAAGATTTCTATGCATTTATTTGAATTTGTCATGCGAAGGGCACTAAATAAATTTTGATCTCTCAGGCGTATCTGGAGGCTTTCTACAAGTTCTGCTCCAACTTGGGAGGAACGACCGCTGACACCATGTGTCCTATTCTGGAGGTGAGTCTTCAGTCTCATTTAGATGATTTTTGATACGTCTCTATCTTCTAGGATTGTTCATCGTAGTAGCAAAGTGCAGGAGTCAAGTGGGTCTTGACAGTGAGCAGGCGTTCCCATGAAGACGCTGAAGTGTCTTTAGCGCGACTCATCCCTCTTCTTCCCCTCTGTATTTGCTGCAGTTTGAAGCTGACAGGAGAGCCTTCATCATCACCATTAACTCATTTGGCACAGAGCTGTCCAAGGAGGACCGTGCCAAACTCTTTCCCCACTGAACGAAATGTGCACTAAGAATTATGAGGATGTGGTGTTTAGCACCCGTGAGTGGAACCAACTGAAGGAACTGAG
Source organism: Archocentrus centrarchus (assembly GCF_007364275.1). NCBI lineage: Eukaryota > Metazoa > Chordata > Actinopteri > Cichliformes > Cichlidae > Archocentrus > Archocentrus centrarchus. The sequence goes on from NC_044348.1 coordinate 1,009,936, forward strand.
TGCAGTTCTTGCTCCATTTTCTGAGGCAACAGACCTGACAGAAGGAGAGAAATCAGTTAATTCAATTCAATTCAATTTTATTTATATAGCGCCAAATCACAACAAACTGTCACCTCAAGGCGCTTTGTATTGTGGGTAAAGACCCTACAATAATACAGAGAAAACCCAACAGTCAAAACGACCCCCTATGAGCAAGCACTTGGCGACAGTGGAAAGGAAAAACTCCCTTTTCACAGGAAGAAACTAGAAACACTAGTGTGAGCCACCCCAACTACGGGCAGTCAGGAGGCCTGGGGTCCCCTCGACCCCCAAGCCTCAGTGGGACGGGGAGAAAGTCCGGGTGACCCCTTGGGGACCCCAGTCGTCCCAGTGGCGGCGGAGGCGGCTGGGGTCACTGGGACCCCACGACTCCCGGCTCAGCGTGACCTCCCCTGCGGTGATTGGGTCGAGGTGACCCCAGGCCTAACAATGGCGGCGGTGGGGGGTCGAGGTGACCCCAGGCCTAGCAATGGCGGCGGTGGTGGTGGTGGGGGGTTGAGGTGACCCCAGGCCTAGCAATGGCCGTGGTGGGGGGTCGAGGTGACCCCAGGCCTAGCAATGGCGGCGGTGGCGGTGGTGGGGGGTCGAGGTGACCCCAGGCGTAGCAATGGCGGCGGTGGTGGGGGGTTGAGGTGACCCCAGGCCTAACAATGGCGGCAGCGGGGTCGAGGGGACCCCAGGCCTAGCAATGGCGGCGGTGGTGGGGGGTCGAGGTGACCCCAGGCGTAGCAATGGCGGCGGTGGTGGGGGGTCGAGGTGACCCCAGGCCTAACAATGGCGGGGGCGGGGTCGAGGGGACCCCAGGTCTCCCAGCTCAACGGGACCCCCTGTGGCCGGGGACATTCATTGCATGCGTGCTATTGCCCCCGCCCCCCAGTGGCCAGTGATAGTCATTGCACCGCTTGTGACGGGGACACTCGCGTGCACACACAGACACGCACGCACGCGCACACATACACACTCGCACACACAAACGCACACACTAACACAGACACACACACATACACACAGACACTCACACACACACACACACACACACACACACACACACACACACACACACACACACACACGCACGCCCACACACGTGGCCAGTGCGCCACTGCCCAATACGCCTCGGCCCTGTGTTAGTGATAAACACGCACACACACACACACACGTGGCCACTGCGCCACTGCCCAATACGCCTCGGCCCCGTGTTAGTGATAAACACGCACACACACACACACACATGTGGCCAGTGCGCCACTGCCCAATACGCCGCGGCCCCGTGTTAGTGATAAACACACACACACACACACACACACACACACACACACACACACACACACACACACACACAGGGTCTAAGCAGCACTATGGGGATTCACTCTGTCAGGGGGTTGGTTCGACCCCACCTGAGACCCACGTATGTATCACGCGTTTTCGAGTCCCCATTGCAGAGGGGGTCCTTCGTGCCCCGGACACATTCTCGTGAATTCAAACGCAGTGGGAGCACAAGGGTTAAATTTCTTCAGTACATTAGTGTTTACCATGGACCATAGTGCAATGTAACATGAAGTATTTTCTTAGACATACAATAGTATTTTATTAATTACAATTCCATTCAACTCAAATCAACTTTATTTATATAGCACTACATGAAAACATTCCTCCGTGAATCGCCACCTTATCATGGTGGAGGGGGTTTGTGTGTCCCAGTGATCCCAGGAGCTATGTTGCCCGAGGGCTTGTCCCCCTGGTAGGGTCTCCCATGGCAAACTGGTCCTGGGTGAGGGTCCAGACAAAGAGCAATTCAGAAGACCCTTATGGCTGTAACGCCGAGGGAACAGTTTACCCTGCCCGGGATAGGGTTACCGGCAACCCACCGTGGAGCCAGGCCTGGGGAGGGAGCTCGAGGGAGAGCCTGTGTTGCTCGGCCGGGAGCAGTCCGAAGAGGTTACATGGGCCCGCCCTCCTGTAGGCCCACCACCCGCAGGAGGCATCGTAGGGGTCAGGTGCAGTGTGTGTCGGGCGGTGGCTGAGGGTGGAGGTCCTGGGGGACCGATCCCTGGCTATCGAGACTGGCTTTTGGGACATGGAATGTCACCTCTCTGGTGGGGAAGGAGCCTGAGCTAGTGCATGAGGTTGACAGATACCAGCTAGATATAGTTGGGCCCACTTCAACACATGGCCTGGGCTCTGGAACCAGTCTCCTGGAGAGGGGCTGGACTCTGTTCCAGTCTGGAGTTGCCCTCGATGAGAGGTGGCGAGCTGGGGTGGGTATTCTTGTATCCTCCCGGCTTGCTGCCTGCATGTTGGAGTTTTCACTGGTGGACGAGAGGGTTGTTTCCCTGCGCCTTCGGGCCGAGGAACGGGTCTTGACTGTTGTTTGCGCTTATGCACCAAATGACAGTTCAGAGTACCCACCCTTTTTGGAGTCGCTGGGTGGGGTGCTGGAGAGTGCTCCATCCGGTGACTCCATCGCCTTGCTGGGAGACTTCGACACTCACGTGGGCAATGACTGTGAGACCTGGAGTGGCGTTATTGGGAGGAATGGCCGGCCCAATCTGAACCCGAATGGTGTTTTGTTATTGGACTTCTGTGCAAACCACAGTTTGTCCATAACAAACACCATGTTCGAACATAAGGATGTCCATAAGTGCACATGGAACCAGGACACCCTAGGTCGCAGGTCGATGATCGAGTTTGTAATCGTATCATCAGATCTGCGGCCCTATGTTCTGGACACTCGGGTGAAAAGAGGAGCTGAGCTGTCAACTGATCACCACCTGGTGGTGAGTTGGATCAGGCGGCGGGGGAAGATGCTGGACAGACCTGGCACACCTAAACGTATTGTGAGGGTGTGCTTGTAACACCTGGCAGAAGCCCCAGTCCGGGAGATCTTCAACTCCCACCTCCGGCAGAACTTCGACAGCATTCCGAGGGAGGCTGAGGACATTGAGTCCGAATGGACCATGTTCTGCACCTCCATTGTTGAGGCTGCTGCTCAGACCTGTGGCTGCAAGGTGGTTTGTGCCTGTCGTGGTGGTAACCCCCGAACCAGATGGTGGTCACTGGAGGTGAAGGGAGCCATCAAGCTGAAGAAAGGCTTGGTTAGCCTGTGGGACCCTGAAGGCAGCCGACAGGTATCGGCAGGCCAAGCGGAATGCAGCTCGGACAGTGGCCGAAGCAAAAACACGTGTGTGGGAGGAGTTCGGTGAGGCTATGGAAAAAGACTTTCGGACAGCATTGAAGCGATTCTGGCAAACCGTCAGGCAACTAAGGAGGGGAAAGCAGTACTCCACTCACACGGTTTATACTGAGAGTGGGGTGCTGCTGACTTCAACTGAGGCTATAGTCGGACAGTGGAAGGAATACTACGAGGACCTCCTGAATCTCACTGACACACCTTCCGTAGTGAAAGCAGAGTCTGAGGACGAGGGAGATGACTTGAACATCACTGGGGGAGAGGTCACTGAGGCAGTTAAACAACACCTTGGTGGCAGGGCCCCTGGGGTGGACGAGATTTGTCCTGAGTTCCTGAAGGCTCTGGATGTTGTAGGGCTATCTTGGTTGACACGCCCCTGCAACATCGCGTGGAGATCTGGGGCAGTGCCACTGGATTGGCAGACTGGGGTGGTGGTCCCCATCTTTAAGAAGGGAGACCGGAGGGTGTGCTCTAACTTTCGGGGGATCACAGTCCTCAGCCTCCCCGGTAAGGTCTATGCCAGGGTGCTGGAAAGGAGGGTCCGTCCATTAGTCGAACCTCAGATCCAGGAGGAACAATGCGGTTTTCATCCTGGTCCCGGAACGCTGGACCAGCTCTTTATCCTATCAAGGATATTTGAGTGGGCATGGGAGTTTGCACATCCAGTCTACATGTGCGTTGTGGACTTGGAGAAGGCATTCGACCGTGGATATCCTGTGGGAGGTCCTGCGGGAGTATGGGGTGTCTGGCCCGATGTTGAGGGCCATTCAGTCTCTGTACAACCGCAGTGAGAGCTTGGCCCGTATAGCCGGTAATAAGTCGGATTCGTTTACCTGTGGGTGTTGGACTCTGTCAGGGCTGCCCTTTGTCACCGATTCTGTTCATAATTTTTATGGACAGAATCTGGTGGCCTCGGAGTCTCATCTCTGCTCTTTGCAGATGATGCGGTCCTGTTGGCTTCATCAGGGAGTGGCCTCCAGCTCGCAGTGGAATGGTTCGCAGCCGAGTGTGAAGCGGCCGGCATGAGAATCAACTCCTCTAAGTCTGAGGCCATGGAAAAGGGTGGAGTGCCCTCTCTGGCTCAGGAACGAGTTCTTGCCACAAGTGGAGGAGCCAGTTGAGGTGGCTCGGGCATCTGATTAGGATGCCTCCTGACTGCCTCTTGGGTGAGGTGTTCTGGGCATGTCCCACCGGGAGGTGGCCCCGTGGTAGAGCCAGGACACACTGGGGAGATTATATCTCTCGGCTGGCCTGGGAACACCTTGGGGTCCCTCTGGATGAGCTAGAGGAGGTGGCTGGGGAGAGGGAAGCCTGGGTTTCTCTGCTTAGGCTCCTGCCCCCGCGACCCGGCCCCGGATAAGTGGAAGAGAATGGATGGATGGACGGATGGATACATGAAAACAAACAGTCGCTTCAAGGTGTTTCATTTTGTAAAGACCCTACAATAATTACAGAGAAAACCCAACAATCAAAATGACATCCTATGAGCAAGCACTTGGTGACTGTGGGAAGGAAAAACCTCCGGTGGAACCAGGCTCAGGGAGGGGCAGTCATTTGCATGACCATTTGGGGGTGAGGGGAGATTAATAATAACTAGTGCTTAAATGCAGAGTGCAGGGTTTCCGCAGGGTAGTAAAAGGTAGTAAATTAAATGACCTCAAATTAAGGCTATTAAAAAGTAGTAAAAGGTAACAAACAGAATTTGACTTGGTAGTAAATTTTTCATCACCTCTTCAATATATTTTGACTTTTCCATTGATGCAGACTTTTTGTTTTAAGTTCGTTTAACTATAAAATCTGTATAGAAATATAACTACTAAGTAGGACCTGAGCTGATGTTGATAAGAGTCTATTGGTTCCGCTGTCCGATCTGCTGTGCGCATGTGCAGAGTCATTTTGTGTCTCGTCATGGGAAAATGTAAGTTTTCACAACTTTGGGTCGATGACCCGGCATTCAAAGACTGGCCTAAGATGGTCATGGGGAATGATTGAGAGGCGTTTTGTAAAGTGTGCAGAAAAAAATATAAATTTGACCTCGAATGCTGTGACGGTGACCAAATCACACCAAGCATCCACCAGTCACCAGCAGCAGATTTGGGCGCCTGGGGAGCAGATCCCTATTTTGTTTTTTGGTGCTACACAACGCACTGCAACTGCAACCTCAAGGTCAGCTACGAGCACAAGTATTGTTGTCACACCTCAGCAGTAAACCAGTATTTCAATATTCTATTGGAAAATAAATCATAGGTTTATGAAACTTGAATTTCATTGCATTTTGTTTATATTCTTAAAAAAAAACAAATTTCCTAAATCTGCTTGTAATGTGTTTGGAATATTAATGTGTATGAGGTTTTAGTCAAGACAAAGTCACAGTTACACCTTCAAGTAAGTGGGATAAAATTTTGTCTTTGGTGAGAGATGGGCTATCATCTTACATGGCTTAGTACTGTGAATCCACCGCCACCCCAAAAAAGGCTGCTGCTCGATTTCGTGCTGGTGGTAAAAATACTTTAGAGGTAGTAAAAATAGGTAGTAAAAAGCAGTAATCTGAACTCTAGGATTCCTGTATAAACCCTGAGAGTAGTGTATAAACACAGAGCGAGTGAAAAGAGGTGAGTGAAGAAGAAATACTCAACACATCATGGGAGCCCCAGCACCCTAGACCTATTGTGGCTTAACTAAGGGAGGGCTCAGGGTCACCTGATCCAGCCCCAACCATGAGCTTGATCACAAAGGAAAGTTTAAAGCCTAATCTTAAAAATAGAGAGGGTGTCTGTCTTTGGGAGATCTGGGAGCTGGTTCCACTGAATAGGGACCTGAAAGCTGAAGGCTCTGCCTCCCATTCTACTTTTAAATGTCCTAGAAACCATAAATAAGCTAACAGTCTGAGGGCAAAGTGTTCTATATGGGTGATATGGTACTATGAGGTCTTTAAGATAATATGGGGCCTGATTATTCAAGAGTTTTTTTGTTTGTTTGTTTTCAGAATGATCTTTGAAACTCATCTTAATGAAATAAAATAAAATAAAAAAGGAAACTTTCTGACAGTTGCAAAGTGGATGAATTTTTCATATCGGGATATCAAAAGCTCCCAAACAGCTGCACAGTGGAGTAGTGGTTAGCACATTCGCCTCACAGCACAACACACCCTGGACAGGCATCCATAAAATAAAAGCTACACACATGCAGCTATGCCACATTCCTAACTAACAAAAAGAACACAAAAAAAAAGCGTACACACAACAGATCTAACAGATCTCATATGTCATGCATAAACGAGTCCTCAAAGATTTTGTCTGTAATGTAAACATTGCTGCTTACTGAAAGGTTTCATGTACCAGAAGAACTGGCAGGGACAGGGGTGAATAGACTGAAATAATGGAGTTCAACTGCTATGCAAATTTCTGAAAGACTTACTAACCAGAAAATGTATTTCCTGGTGAGAGAGGTTGGAGTTTTTTCCTTGTTACATCTGACTGTTGTTGACCTTGAATCCCTGAGTTTTATTGATGTCAGCTTTAGTTCCTAATTCCTGAGTTACCTTTAGCTGCTCTGTGTGTATAAAAGGATCAATAAAAATAATAATACAATGACAACTTAAACACTTTTTTCATACTTTTTTTTTTGCATTAAAAACAACCTTTTCCTCTGAGTGCATGGATTATAGTACAGATCTAGAGACATAAGAAAAAATATAGAACAGTTTATTCTGATTAGGTGACTGCTAATGCACACTGTGTCTAAAAGAAAAGAAAGAAAGAAGAGGAGGAGAAAGCAGACTGAGGAAAGTCATTTGTTCAAAATTGCTTTGAAAATAAAGTTAAGCAAACTACCAAAATGGTTTAACTATTAGCAGTGAGCTAGTGTTAGATGTGGCACTATATCTATCAAAATGGCCAGCTCCCGTTGTTCACTTCAAAGAGTCGGCTCTTAGAGCCAGATCGTTTGCAACCGACCCATCACTAGTTGCGTCTTCCAAGAAAAAACCGCTCGCAATCAAAAGCCAGCTCCCGCACTGACTGGAAATGCAAACGTTTCTCAGATGCATTAAACCTAAAGTAACAAGCTTGTTTTGAAAATGTAAGAAGTAGAAAGTACTGATACTTGTGTAAAAATGTAGGGAGTAAAAGTAAAAAGTTGTCAGAAAAATAAATACTCAAGTAAAGTACAGATACCTGAAAAATCTACTTAAGTACAGTAATGAAGTATTTCAGTCACTAGATGTGCAAAGCTGGTGGAGACATACCCTAAAAGACTTGCAGCTGTAATTGCAGCAAAAGGTGGTTCCACAAAGTATTGACTCGGGGGGGCTGAATACTTTTGCACACTGCACTTTACAGTTTTTTATTTGTAAAATAATGCTTTGTATCATGTATAATTTTCTTTACACTTCACAATTGTATACCAGTTTGTGTTGGTCTTTCACATTAAATTTCAGTGAAATATATTTGTTTGTGGTTGTAATGTGATAAAATATGGAAAAGTTCAAGGGGTATGAATATTTTGCAAGCCACTGTATAAAACATAATCATACAACTTATACATATTATTTGTAAATCTACACTAATCTAAGCACACATGCAAATTTACTTTCAATGTGTTTTAGAATAAGTCATTTGACTGAGGATATTTCTTTCTTTTATTTGAAAGCACTAAATATGCTACTGGACATTTAGAACCATACCTTCTACCACCTAGTGGCAGTAGTGTATCAATTCCTAATTTTCCAACTGCCAATAAATCTCAAAGTAGAATAGTCCCTGCGTTCAACACTCCTGTGTTTTAGCTGATTTGTTTTTTGTTATAACCATTGGTGCAACTTGATAAAAAAAAGCTTAAACTATGTTCTAACTAAGCAACTCACTTGAAAGGAAGGGCAAACCTTTACTTAAAGTACCGTATTTTGTGGACCATAAGGCACACCACATTATAAGGCGCAATATCAGTGAACAGGTCTATTTTCATACATAAGGCGCACCGGGTTATAAGGCGCATGATAAAACATATGTAGAGTGAAACAAAAGCGTCAGGTAAGTCCAACTTTATTCAGCTCATTCACAGTAACTCAGAATATTGTTCAGGTGTAACAAATACAGAAAAAAACACTCACATTTTAAATCATTCATCTTCCACAAATCCATCAAATTCCTCATCTTCAGTGTCTGAGTTGAACAGTTGGGCGATTTCGGCATCAAACATGCTGGGTTCCCTCTCGTCAGCACCGAGTCAGTCTTGTTGTTCTTACTGTTTTGTTTTGGTTGCGCCACACAGCAACCATTTAATTGTTATTAAAAGGGCAACTTTTGTTGGCAATCTCTCACCATCTTCTTCAACGTCTTAACAGACGGCACAATATATTCTTTATTAATGAAGGTAAGAACAAGTAATTTTTTCATTTTATATATAAGCCCTTCGTAAATCCTGTGCACCAGTATATTTACCGATATAAACAAAGAAAAAAAAAAGAAAAAAAAAGGAAATCCTTTTTTGAAACAACACCGGAAACCTGAAAACTCCGCTGTCACCGTGTTTTGTGTACATACAGCGCTTGTACTGCATCCTTTCATATGCTGTGGCATTGCCTCTCTTTGGCACCAAGGGGGACAGCACGCACCCCCAGACCTCGATGAGTCCTTTAGCGACTTTTAGCATTTTTAAGACAGCCGACAGCGAGTTTTGTTACACAAAAGTTGGCAACAGTGCCAGCCCTCGATCGCCAGATTACGCACAAATATACGGGCCAGCATAGATGAAAGCAGGCCAAATCCATCATTGTTTTCTGTGGTTTACTGCGTACGGTTTCCATTTTTGGAACAATGCTTCCACTTCTTGTTGAATTTATCTCCAGCAGCTTTGGCTGCTTTCCACACCTGCTGCGCCACACTCGCAGCTTGTTCCTGTCTAATATCATCATAGAGTCATTTTGTGACTCAGTGATGGACTATTTTAGAGAATATAATGAGGCCTTTGTACTGATCTGCCAGACCGGAGGCCATATCGCTCCAGACCACGCAATGGTGCAGTGGTGTGGATGCCTCGGCCATCGGCAGTCAGATTGCAGCGCTCAAATTACACAGACGGACTGACATTTTCTAACTATTTGAAAAGCATGCGCTGGGTGTTACCCCCCTGTCGTACACGTTGTACACTCTGGAAAATGTCTGTTTGTGAAGCGTCAGGGGCGATTCTAGGGGCGGGGCCACAGGGGCATTGGCCCCATCTGAAATCTGATTGGCCCCCTGAATTGCCTCTGTCCTGTCACTCATCTGTCCTTTGTCCAGAGCAAGGATCAAATTATAGGTGGGTGCAATTCCATGCCGAAACACCAGTAGCTGTTTGGACATGAATGTTAGCATTTCACTAATTCATGTACTTGTAATTATGTACTTGTACATGTAATTTGCATTTTTGTGTTAACATTAACTATAATGTTTGGCAGTGATAGAGAAGAATGTTTTTCAAGAACGCTGGTTTTCCAAGAGCCAGGCGAGAGCTGCTGTACAAATCCGTATCCGCAGGGTCCATTATGGCCGCGTCGTACTGTCATGGATCAGCTGTGTGGCAGGCAGGAAGGAGGACCCCAATGCAGGATATGCCAGACAGGTAGGATATAAACTCGGCTTTATTTGGCAGAGCCAACAAAAGGCACGAACAAACTCAAACTCCAGAAAAACAGGGAAAACTGACAGAGGCACACAGCATGGGGAAACAAAGAGCAAGACGAAGACAAGACGACGACGCAACAACAGGCACTGAAAACATGGGACTTAAATACACAGGAGGATAACGAGGGAAGTGGAAACAGCCGGGAACACGGGAACACTAACTACAAGGACAAGACCAGGGGAAGCAAAACTGAACACAACAGACAGAGACCGGACGACTATCAATGTAAAACAGTAAGTAACTTAACATAGTACACACCGACTTGACACAATATTGACACAGAGGCACAAGCACAACAGAACTCAGGGAGAAAGAAACAACAAAACCATGATAAAACAGAACTTATATAACAAGAACATAAAACAGTGGGCCACCGGCCCAGGACCATGACAGAATGAGGCACACTATGGATAGTTTCTGTCTTCCCAGGTTGACAAACACAAATCTCAAATCTCAGCCTTTGTCTTTTCAGTTTGAGCAACAGAATTCACATTCTTTGAAGAGTCCTACACAGCAGATAAACAGTTTCTGGCAATGCTAGCAGATAGAATGGTCTCAGATAGAGCTGGCTTGGGAGTGTTAACAGTTTCTGTTTGAGGTGCAGAAACAGGAACTTCACTCACCGTCTGTTTTGTTGATTTAGAATCACAACATGAAATTTCATGTCGGCTATGATGCTCAGCATGAAATTCTATTATTAGCCAGCTCAGCCCCATGCAATGAAATGTTATTATCAGACAGCTCAGAAACCAAAAATACATTCTTATTAGCTAGCCTGGAAATAGATAACCCCATTTGACTATTGCCCATTTCCAAGGTGGTGATTCTTTCAGTGCTGACCTTGTCAGATGTGGACCAGAAAGCCGGTTCTGGCTGGGGGCCAGCTTCACCAGACACGGGCTGTTAGACTGTCTCTAGAAGTGGCGAGGAGCACCAACAATGAGAGCTCTGCTTCCTCCTGAGAACAGGGGCTGCTGCACTAGCAGCAGGCTCCTATTCTTCAGGCCACAGTCCCACCAGTGAGCAGGCTGGGGCAGACTTGGAGAGGGCAGCAGTAACAGGCAGTGGAACTTTGGATGGGACAGGCGGTATGATCTCCAACAAGCTGAACACTGGCGGTGTAAAAACAGGCAAGCAAGGCAATGACTGCATCGAAGCTGGAAAATTGGGAAACAGTGTTGGACAGATGATAGTTTGTCAGAGATTATGATAACCTTGGGCTGGTGATCCTGTGTTTTTTTTTTTTTAGTGTCATATACATATATAGACTGGTTTGCTAGATAAGACACTGGAAGAAATATTGAATACTGTTTTGACTTATTTTGACTGTATTGCTTTCATTTATTTTGACTATGTTGACAAACTTTTGTGACTGTTAATTCACAGGATTTTACTATTTTTTTCTTTTTTTTTTGCCTACAATAAAGCATATACGAAGGGTTTGTGCCAGAAATACCTTTAATTAGAAAGATTTATAGCTGGATTTTGACAGCTGGAGGTTGTAAAACAAAACGAAACAAAAAAACAGGTGCAGACCTGCAGTGGGAAGGCTGCCAATAAACTGGGGAGTGAGCCAAGGAACTGGTCCGACTGCCAATAGATTATGTAAACTTGAAAGTTATTTTTTAACAGCCAACTTCCCTCATTCTGCTTTCACGTTCTTTCTTTTCTCAATAATGACAGGCTTTACAGTAAAACACACCCTGAACAATCTGTCATGGCGTGTGTGTGGCAGGCAGAATTGGACCCCAGGATGCAGACTCAAAAACAGGATTTATTGGGAAAATAACAGAAACCAGAACACAGCTAGGCAGGGGCTGGACAGATGCCAAAACTAAACTAAAGGAACTACAGAGAAGGAACAGACACAACGAGGGAACACTGAAGACGACGCGACAAGAAACAGATGAACACTGAGGGCTTAAATACACAGCAGGTAATCAGGGCAAGAGGAAACAGCAGGGAGCAACAGGTGAAGCAAATGAAACTAATAACAGGGGTTAGCAAAACTAGACACAAAGCACAGGGAACACAAGACTGTCAAAATAATAACAAAACTCAGGGAAGACAGAACTAAACACAAAATGCTGGGCAGACGGCCCAGGACCATGACAGCACCCCCCCCTCAAAGGCCGGCACCCGACGGCCAAAACAGGAAACAAAACCAGACCAGGGAGGGAGGCGGGGGACCAGGACGGAGGGACCGGAACAAAAACAAAACCAGGCAGGGAGCAACAAAGGCAGGGAGCAAAACATCAAAAATCACAATGTCAGAACAAAAACAGCAGGGGCACAAGGCCGGGACAAAGTCCAAAAACAGGGACAAAACACAGGGATGAGAAAAAAAAAAAACAACTGGATGAAACAAAAAGCGACGGCACAAGGCCGGAGAGCTCCAATGTCCAAAACAGGGGGTCAAAACAAGGAACAGTTCAGGAGCTATGACAAAAACAGAAACAAAAAGAGCAACGGCCAGGGGGAACAAACAGTCCATAGTTCAGGGGGCCGTCCAGGCCAAGGGGCCAAAAAGCAGAGTCCAAACCTCTCAGGCGGGCGACCGCGGCACCAGCGGCGGCGACGAGGAGTCGTGGCAGGGGGCCGACCGCGGCTCCAGCGGCGGCGGCGAGGAGACGAGACTGGGGGCCGCCCGCGGCTCCAGCGGCGGCGGCGAGGAGACGAGACTGGGGGCCGACCGCGGCTCCAGCGGCGGCGGCGAGGAGACGAGACTGGGGGCCGACCGCGGCTCCAGCGGCGGCGGCGAGGAGACGAGACTGGGGGCCGACCGCGGCTCCAGCGGCGGCGGCGAGGAGACGAGACTGGGGGCCGACCGCGGCTCCAGCGGCGGCGGCGAGGAGACGAGACTGGGGGCCGACCGCGGCTCCAGCGGCGGCGGCGAGGAGACGAGACTGAGGGCCGACCGCGCTCCCGGCGGCGGCGGCGGCGAGACGAGACTGAGGGCCGACCGCGCTCCAGGCGGCGGCGGCGAGACGAGACTGAGGGCCGACCGCGCTCCAGGCGGCGGCGGCGAGACGAGACTGAGGGCCGACCGCGCTCCAGGCGGCGGCGGCGAGACGAGGCAGGAGGCTCGAACTGAGCCAGACGCTCCAACTGAGCGTAACCCTTGGGCTTCAAACACGGCTCCGACTGAGCCGGACCCTTGGGCTGAACGGGGCCTACAAGGTGAGGCTCCGCATGTGCAGGCTGGGTCTGCGGTGTAGGGCACACAGCTACTTTACTGAGCAGCTGGGGCTGCTTGGGGGATGACCCAGGTGCATGTGATGGTGGGTGCGTGGAAGCTGACACTGGGGAGGGCGAGGGAGCTGACACTATGGAGGGCGAGGGAGCTGACACTATGGAGGGCGAGGGAGCTGACACTATGGAGGGCGAGGGAGCTGACACTATGGAGGGCGCTAGGAGTGTGGAAGCTGAGGCTGGGGAAGCTGACACTGGGGAAGCTGACTGCGGGAAAGGTGAGGGTCCCGAAGCTAACTGCGGGGAAACTGGAGTCGGGGGAGCAGGAACAGAGGAGACTGGGACTGAGGCTGCAGGGGGAACCACAACTAAAGGAGCTGAGGGACCAGAGGAGGGAACAAAAGGGACCAAAACTGAAGGGACTGAAGCTAAGGGAACTAGCACTAGAGGCCGCGTGGAAGCAGGCCGGGAGACGACTGGCTGCGTGGAAGCAGGCCGGGAGACGACTGGCTGCGTGGAAGCAGGCCGGGAGACGACTGGCTGCGTGGAAGCAGGCCGGGAGACGACTGGCTGCGTGGAAGCAGGCCGGGAGACGACTGGCTGCGTGGAAGCAGGCCGGGAGACGACTGGCTGCGTGGAAGCAGGCCGGGAGACGACTGGCTGCGTGGAAGCAGGCCGGGCGCTAGGGAGAGCCGGCTGCGTGGAAGCAGGCCGGGCGCTAGGGAGAGCCGGCTGCGTGGAAGCAGGCCGGGCGCTAGGGAGAGCCGGCTGCGTGGAAGCAGGCCGGGCGCTAGGGAGAGCCGGCTGCGTGGAAGCAGGCCGGGCGCTAGGGAGAGCCGGCTGCGTGGAAGCAGGCCGGGCGCTAGGGAGAGCTGAAGGGACTACGGGGACCTGAGGGACTGAGGGACCAGAAGTGGAAGTAGAGTAAGGGACTACGGGGACCTGAGGGACTGAGGGACCAGAAGTGGAAGTAGAGTAAGGGACTACGGGGACCTGAGGGACTGAGGGACCAGAAGTGGAAGTAGAGTAAGGGACTACGGGGACCTGAGGGACTGAGGGACCAGAAGTGGAAGTAGAGTGAGGGACTACGGGGACCTGAGGGACTGAGGGACCAGAAGTGGAAGTAGAGTGAGGGACTACGGGGACCTGAGGGACTACGGGGACCTGAGGGACTACGGGGACCTGAGGGACTACGGGGACCTGAGGGACTACGGGGACCTGAGGGACTACGGGGACAGAGGGCACGGAGGAAACCGAGGAGACTGCGACTAGAACTGAAGATGAAACTAAACTGACTGGAGAGACCAAGGGATTTAAGGGAAGTGACGCCACTGAAGGGGGCAAAGCTGAGGCAGGGTGAACTAGAGCGGCTGGAGCTGCTGCTGACTGAGGGCGAGCAGGCGGAGAGCTAGGGAGAGCTGTCTGCGTGGAAACTGACTGAGAGCTAGGGAAAGCTGAGGCTGAGGGAGCTGAAGCGGGGAGAGCTGCAGAGGCGGACTGAGACTGAGCGGAGGCCGGAACTACAGCTGACTGAGACTGGGAGGTGGCCGGAGCTACAGCTGACTGAGACGGGAGTAACTGGGGAGGAGCTGGAGCTACAGCCGAATGAGACGGGAGTAACTGGGGAGGAGCTGCTGCAGGCGGCGTGGGTTGCTGAGGCTGAACAGGGGCTGGAGCTATGGGGGCCAGAGCTGCTGTAGTCTGAAATGCAGGCGGCGTGGGTGACTGTGGCTTAGATGCTCCCACCCGTGGAACAGAAACGGGTGCGGGTGCAGGTTCTTCTGTGGCTGCCCCCACCCGTGGAACAGAAATGGGTACCACCGAGTGGATCATACTTTCGACCAAGCCCCTCTTCGAACCTGGCAAAGCGTCCAAAAGCCAGGGAAAACTGGACTCCAATCTGTGCGCACTGTGGGCCATGGCGTCTCGATACCCCTGACTGGGGCATTTAAGCCATTGCTCACAGAGGTCCATCATTGAGCTACAGATTTCCTTTCCCAATTCTGGTGAGGGAGGAACAGCTTCAGAAACCACAGGTCTTGAATGGGCAGGCATGGCAAGAGTATCTATGGAACAATTTGTCTTCTTTATGATTTGTGAAATGTCAGTAACTGAGTTCATGATCAAACTGTCTATGGCTGACACAGGAGTTGTATCATAGTTCGCTGACTGAGTTTTACTCCGGCGCCGAGAGCTCCGCTTCCGCGCCCCCGCTGTAGGATGAGAGAGGGGAGCGGCGCTAGGAAACGAAGCAGGAGATGGTGGGCCTGGCATCACGGAGAAGCCGCCTAGCCTTATCCCCGGAGGCATGGGCGGAGGCGGGGAGACTGCCGGCGAGCGCGGCTGCAGTTTCAGAGGTGGGGAGAGTGGCGAGTACTGAAGCTGAGGTCTCTTTCCCCAGCCGGGTCCTCCTCGGGCGAGACTAGTGCCCAGAAAGCGTGACTCGTCCTCCGGAGCACACCACCTCTCTATTTCCTGCAGGAAAACCCGTACGGCTCGCTGCCGTCCCCGCTGGCTTGAGTCCGCG
Organism: Archocentrus centrarchus; assembly: GCF_007364275.1. Lineage (NCBI taxonomy): Eukaryota > Metazoa > Chordata > Actinopteri > Cichliformes > Cichlidae > Archocentrus > Archocentrus centrarchus. Next base: position 1,025,550 of record NC_044348.1, read on the forward strand.
AGGTCCGTATTTTGGTCGCGTCGTTCTGTCATGGCGTGTGTGTGGCAGGCAGAATTGGACCCCAGGATGCAGACTCAAAAACAGGATTTATTGGGAAAATAACAGAAACCAGAACACAGCTAGGCAGGGGCTGGACAGATGCCAAAACTAAACTAAAGGAACTACAGAGAAGGAACAGACACAACGAGGGAACACTGAAGACGACGCGACAAGAAACAGATGAACACTGAGGGCTTAAATACACAGCAGGTAATCAGGGCAAGAGGAAACAGCAGGGAGCAACAGGTGAAGCAAATGAAACTAATAACAGGGGTTAGCAAAACTAGACACAAAGCACAGGGAACACAAGACTGTCAAAATAATACAGGAAGTGACTAACCAAGGTGCACGCAGACTACATACGGGGAACTGGCACACAGACACGGGGCAGAGACGCAGACAAGTCACAACACTAGGAATAACAACATGAAAACACAGGAGGTCAGGGACAAGACATCATGACAAGAACATGGAGCAGGGGAGACAGGGACGAGGGGAACAAACGTATCAAAACAACTGAAAAACAACAAAACTCAGGGAAGACAGAACTAAACACAAAATGCTGGGCAGACGGCCCAGGACCATGACACAATCCGGACAGACATGGGTACAATAAAATTTACACAGCTATGCCACAAAAAACCAAAAAGCCTTTTGTTGCTTGTTAACCGAGCTTGTAAGTAACATAAATGCATCATCAACATCTTCATCTTAATGTCAACAGACAATTAAAAAAAAAAACAATTTCATAAATAAATGGGACACTTTCACTCCATTTCTCCATCGATCCAAAAGGTTCCTTGTTTTCATTCCAGCTGCTTTTGTCTGAAAATCTTCACTGTCTTTTGTCTCTTGAAGATTACTCATCTACAGTACTGAGATATAATCTTCTTTTCATGTATTGCTTGCTTACCAAAGGTTGATAAAGAAACGTCACTGTACTGAACTTAGGTCAAAATTGCTATTGTGGAAAATGGATTCAGACTGATATATAAAGGTATTCCACAGCTAATGAAAGTCACAGGATTTTAAAATGATTATTTATTTACTTAATTCATTTATTTATCACACATTTCTCCATTACTTCCTGGAAAATTGTTGTTGCTTCAACGTTTTGACATGACCAAAAACCAAGATGTCACTGATTCATAACTAACCTTAACAACATTGGTGAAACCTCAGCCACACCCTGTGAGCTGCTTATAAAGATGGAGCAGCTGAACACCTGCTGCAGCCAAACGTCTGGTACAACAGCTAAGCTGTTTGTCTTATTCTCTTATTTGCCTTAATATTTGAGCATTTAAATTATACAGCACACTTTTGATAATCTTTTTTTATCACAGCTTTTATAACTAAACACTGTTCAGATTGACTGTTTTAAGTCTGTAGATTAACTGCAGGACCAACAAAATGATTCCAGTCTTCAACTTCCTCCTCTTCCTCTCAATGACAGCCGTTTCTCTGGTAAGTTTGACTCTTTCAACAAAATCATTATCATGTTAAACGCTGCCTGCTGTTCTGTGAAAGCCAAGCAATTCTCATAATGTCATTCTAACATGGTGGTACCAACACATTTCCAGATAGTTTTTAATCTAACAGCATTGTGAGCTTTTAAGATGCAGTGATGAGCATTTTAACCATTTTCAGACAATATATTTTACTTAATAAAATCTATCAATGTGATTTCAAATGTGATTAAAAGTAAGTAAAAATGTTTTCAATTTTTGTATTGCAGAGGGCTGCTGTCATTAAAGATCCAAATGGTGAGTTGAATGAGAAAAGATTTCCCAGATGCTGAAGTGAAATCTTTTTTTTTTTTTTTGTAATCTGAGAGATGACATGATCACAGTTAAACTGTTCCTGTCCTCTTGTTCCATCAGATGAGTCTTTGGGTGCTGTAGAAATTATTAAAAAAGTCAACACTGGCTCATGTAAGTGAACTTTTATATAATACAACTCTTGTGGCTGAAATATAAATACTAGATTATAATAAAAAATTCCAGAGTTGAACCAACTGACTTGTTAACAACAACAGCTGACATGATAATCAAAGTTACAGTTGCTGTCCTCTTGTTCCCTCAGACAGGTCTATGGATCCCCCAGAAGCCATTGAAAAAGTCAATGCTCACTCTTGTAAGTGAACTTTTACATAATACAACTCTTCCGGGTAAAATATAAATACTGAATGATAATAAAAAAAATTCCAGAGATGAACCAACTGACTGGTTGACAGAAGATAAACTGCCAACAGTCAGAATGATGAATTAATCACTTTCTCATTTCTGGGCTCTGATAGTTAAATGTATTCTTTGTGCTTTCATCCATTAAATATTGTGAATATGTATCTAAAGAAATCAGATTAAGCTCTGCATAAACATCTGTGGTTCAATTTTTGTTTTTTAAAAACATTTTATGAAACATTCAAATATTTACAAGAAAATGAGAATGTCAACTGATAAAGAAAACACTCACCACAAACTGGTTTTAATGTCAATCAAACCAGTAATACTCTCATTTACATTCTGGGTTTGAATATTCATCCACTCTCTGTTTGTTGTGTTGCAGCAAAAAACCTGGTTCATGGTGACATTGTTCCTGCTACAACCAGGAATGCCGATCCGTGCACAGCCATTGGCTGCAAGTGGCCTAAAACTGGACCCTATGTCTACATACCTGTCTCCATATCCTCTGTATACTGTAAGCAGTGCAAACTTTACCCTTTAAACTGTGACTTCAATGCTTTCCCTCTTGGAAACACCTAATAGAGTTGTTGTCAGATGTTGTCTTTATGAGAGAACCGAGTTTAAAAAAATCTGACTGGAAACATGAGTTCAGGTTCTGAAAGGAGAAATATGAACTTTTTTTTAGAAATTTGAATTTAAAAGTCACTGTTAAACATTATTCTTTTAATCAAGTTTTAGGTTTTGGGCATGTCCCATGATGGAAACAGAGATAGATTGGATTTTTATACTCTCACAGGACTTGACACTACAAAGTACATTCAGACATCCATGCAGCACTTTGTTACCTTTGACCTTTAAGCACTTGATCTCTCTCACATCAACACCACAGCTAGTTTAGACTCCCCAGTTAACCTTTTTGCTGATCCTGTCAGTCTGATTGGACTGCAGAAATCATCATTTATTAGTAATGCTGTCTATGTTGCTGAGATGAAACAGCTGATAGGTCTGTGCAGCACTCTTTTTGTAATGTTGGGTATCTCATAAAACATGAGTAAGAGATTCAGATTTTAACTTTATTTTACACATAAATGTCACAACCTGGCTGGTAAGGCCATGGCAAAAAGGGTGAACACACCATTTTCCAGTTTAAAATGATTTATCAAACAAACTTAAGCAACTGAATTAGAGAGAGGTGAGGTATGGAAAGCAGTAGGCTCAGTGGTGCAGGGTGTGCATGTGTGTCGAAATGTTTGTACTGTAAGTGTTCCAAATGCAGCATTTAACAAAACCTAAAGGAAAACAAATGTGACACAGGGCATGTTAGAAAACGGACTGATGCACAGCAGCCAGAAAGAAGTACCTGCCTCAAATTTATAGTCTGGGAACACAGGGCCCATTTTGGGATTGACAATTTATGGTCTACCCACCAAAGACCTAATACATCTGAAGATTGGAAATAGGGGCAGGGGTCGTCACATAAAGTATAACTAAAAATAAAAGTGATTTGCAAATTTCACAACCCTGGAATAACATGAGCAATACTGAGGTCTGTGTTTACCAGCTGAGATAAGAAGCAAGTTTCAACAACTTGAAATGTTACTGTGGTTCAAAGAAGCTCCTCAGCAGACTCATATTTGTTCCTGCAGCCACCCAAGAGCGCAACATCATCATCAATGCCTTGGTGACCTTCCATGAGTCCACCTGTATTCGCTTCATCTGGAGGACAAACCAAGTCAATTCCATCAACTTCTTCTCTGGAGATGGGTGAGAATACACTCACTGTTCTGATACTGTATGACAGGACACGACTGACACACCCTCACACTCGAAACTCTTTAGGAATCCGAATCTAAAAATATTTTGTTGCACATATTCTATATGTATATTCAAAACAGGTTTTTCATGAACTATTCTGCATTCACATTCTACAATAAAATGTCCAGGGTTATTATATGCCACAGCACATTAATGAAATTAATATTGTTGCATCAGTGGATAAATTGCATTTTAATGAACTTAATTAACGTAATATTTCACATACTGTTTTGTCCACTGGTTTCAGAACTGGATCTACTCGATCTGCTTGATTTTATTATTTTTTTTAAAAATAATGTTACTCTGTGTGTCAGGTGTTATTCATATGTGGGCCGTCAGAGCCAAGCGCAGCTAATCTCCCTACAAAGAAATGGTTGCTTGTACCAGGCGACAGTGCAGCATGAGGTTCTTCATGCTCTGGGCTTCCACCACGAGCAGGTCCGCTCTGACAGAGACCAGTATGTGAGGATCCTCACCCAGAACATCTTGCCAGGTCAGCTCAACTACACAAAGCTTTGGTAACACTTTACATTAAGACACACAAAAGCTCAGTTATCCAGGAACAAGAGAGGAATGGATCAGAAACAACCTGATGGCTAACAAGTCATGCATCATCACTCTCTTAAAAACTTTTCATAATACCAGCAATACCAGCATCTGTGAAAATTTAGTCAATAATTAGATAATTATATAATTTTACACCAAACAAGTTACTTCAAACTATCTATGACTGTTTTGCTCCAAGTCACAAAATATCATTCTAAGTTGTTGCTCAGTTGTTTGGGTTTTTTCACTATTATTTGCTGCTTATGTGTCCAATCAAAAAAAACAAAACAAGAGCAGATCTGATATGACAGGATATATGGTACATTGATTTAACAGAATGTTTAATTTCATGATGTTTTCTGCCACATGAGAGGAATAACTTAAAATGTAATAATGAGAGTTTGACTCTGGATCTGTGTGGAAACATCATGCAGTTGATTTTCTCTCACTTGTCACATTAGAATTCAATTCTACCTCCAACATAACAGTAGATTTCTCATTTGTGTTGATGGTAATCTTAGTTAACAGGAAAGCGAGCCTTCAACTGTTCAGTGTTATTCCAGTATTGGCTGAATCATCTGGTGGTTTTGGTTTTTGCTTTTCTTCCTCTCTCCTTTCAGGGTCCAGGATGGGGTACACTCCTTTTTTACAGCAATGTAATTTTAAAACTAATGCTCAATCTGTGTAATCCCAGGCTCAGCAGATAAAACACTTCAGTCCAAGTCAGCATTGCAACCAATGATTATAGCAGTAGAGATTAGCCAGCATCTTGATGTATATAGTTCACACGGTTTCCAAGTCTTGATGTCTTGTATGTAGAAATTAATTTATGTCAAATTCATTTTTTTTTTAGAATAAATGTTATTGCATCTGATTTCCTTTTGAACAAATATTTGTTAAAAAAGATGTAGAAATAATGAAGGATGCTTCATATTATTTGATGGGAAACAAGAACAGTAATGTTAAAGTAATCCTGACGTAACAAGACATCACTAAATAACTACTAAGGATGATGCTTCGCTGGTTGGCAGATTACAAAAAGAGTAACAAATGTTGAAATGACCAATTATATACTATTAGGTAGTATTTTGTGTATATAAATCTTCATGATACACAAGCATTTATCCACATACACATACATGTAAAAACAACTGCGAAGTATTCACGGCACTTACATTTTACTAAATATCAGTTACATTGCAATATTCTATTTTTAACCTTTCCCCTTATTTTCTCTCACAGAATGTAAATGTTACACAATCTTACTTAAAATACACAAACAAATAATACCAGACAATGGCCAAATTGCCATTTTCATACAATAGAAAATTGAACATCAGAGCAGCCACAATATTAAAACATTAAAAAATTTTTAAATATTTTGTCTGTTGGAAATTTGTGTACAGGGCAAGAACACAACTTTGTGAAAGTGCAAACCAACAATCTGCAGACTCGCTATGACTTCAACTCTGTCATGCACTATCCCAGGTGAGAACAGATAAGTGAGATTGGCGCATTAACTTGACCTGTAAGTCATTATATTACCTTACAAGTCTTACATTTTCTACTAGAAAATGTGACCATGCAGTACGTAAAAAAGAATATTTCCTATTCTTGATATAAGCATGAATGTGGCACAGGTAAAGTATCTGCTGTTGTTGGTTCTTTTAGAACTGCGTTCTCCCGTAATGGGCAGCCAACAATTGTTGCCAAGTCCAATCCTAATCTGGATTTCGGACGTGCTACTCAGATGAGTGCCAACGACATTGCCCGTATAAACAGGCTTTATGGATGCTGTGAGTAAAAACAAAAACTATATTATCATTTTGTAAGAAGCAAATGTTTCACAGTACTCACTGCATTTGATGCTTTTCTTCCAAACCAGAACTCTGGCAAGAAACTTCAACTCTGCACCCAGATACTTCAACTCTCAATACATCAAGTTTAAGGCAAATGCAGCAAAATGTGAAAGAAACAGAAAACCTGCTGCAAATATTGGCATTTGTCACATATAGAGAAATGAGTTTCTGGGTCTTTTTTTCAGAGAGGCTAGACTGCAGGGCCATATGCTAGAGGGTGATGGTTTTACATCTCTTTCTGTTGATGTTTCTCTTTCTTTAATCAATTATAACTAACTGATTTCTTTATCTATGTAATTGGATGATAATTAAGTTTTGAATTGTAAATGTTGATAGACAGAGCACCAACCCCCGCCAACACCACCCTCTTCCATTTGTGATTGCTGTTTTACTCTGTGCATGACCAGCAGTTTCTTCTGTATTAAAAAAATATGTGCACATAAAGACAACTTTCAGTGATAGAATAAGAATTTGAATCTTTTTTTCTGAAGTAAAATTTGCAGTATAGGGTAGCAAACAGTCCTGAGGCATATTAACACTTCAGAGATTAATCTGTTGAAATCAAGTAGAACTAAGTCAAACTAATAATAAAATAAATTGGTATTGGGGGGGTCCAGTTTTCATGAGTTTTTTTTTCTTGGTTTCTGAACTTTTGGGACTTCTTTATTTTCTTTTGTTGTGTTTCTATTTCTGTAATGAAGTTGCATCAAATAAATATTTACAGCAAAAAGGGACAGTGTTGTTCCATTATTTTACAGGAATAAATGTTACCATACAGAGTATTAGTGTGTTTTTTAGAAGTCTAAAGTATTTGTTATGTAGCTCCATGATTGTTAAAGCTTTATCACTGTAATTGTCCTGGATTTAAAATCCTGATTAAATAAAATTATGTAAGCATTATCAAGAACAAGTAATTTTTAAAATTAATACTTGTGCATCAAGGTTTACGCAGCATTTTAATACTGTAGCTGGTCAGTCAAACAGGTTTTTATTGGTGGTTCCAAAAGGCCACGTGAATCTGAAAATTTAGGTCAACAAGTTTTTTGGTCAACAAGTTTTTTGGTCAGGTTTACCCACCTTTTTCTTTAATACCTGCAGAAATTCTTGAAAACCCTTTCTCGTTGGTCAACTACAGTTGATAATGAAATAATGAACCCAAACAAAGGCTTCTTTGGGCTCATTATCCATATAAGCCAGAGAGTAGAACATGTCTCTCAAGGCCTCTCCAGACCCCAGACCTGAACATTACTGAAGCAGTGTGGGATCATCTTGACAGAAAGACTCAAAAACAAAGCCAACATCCAAAGAAAAGCTCTGAATGTTCAAGAAGCCTAGAGAACTATTCCTGAAGACTACTTAAAGAAATGACAGGAAAGCTGCCTAAGAGAGTTCAGCCTGTGTTGAAGAATAAAGGTGGTCATACCAAATATTGACTTTTCATCTCTGTTTTAATGATGTAACCATGCAAATGAAAATGCATACCTGATCCATCAAGTGGAAATTACTTTTTTAACCCTCTGGGGTCAAGGTATTGGAGGAAGGCTCTAAATTTACACCTGAGCATTGAGATGTGACAAAAGCTTCACTGTAAAATGACCACTAAGGCTCTGTTGTCATGAGAACAATAAAAAATTTTCAGTTTTGGAAAGTAGGTGTTGTAGGTGGCAATGTTTTAAAAATTATCACCATTCCCATGGAACTGCAAAAGACGAAAGCACTGTAGTTTCCATGCCAGGCCACAAGTTTGCAGTATCTGGGGCAGGTAAGAAATGCATCTTGTCATGATCCTCGGCCAGTGGCCCAGTGTTTTGAGTTTTTGTGAAGTTCTGTTTTGTTCTATTTCTATTTCTAGTTTTGGTTATAGTTTAGTATTAGGATTGGAGTTTGCCTTTTTTTTAGTTTTCCATGTTAATCCTGGTCTTCCCTGTGTTCCTGTGTGTATTGTCTGTGTCTTGGCCCTTTTGTGTTTGGTTTGACATCCCAGCGTTCCCTGTGTGTTGTATGTAGTTTTCTGTTTTGGTCTGGGTTAGATTCCCTCTATTAAGTTTACATGTGTGTCTTGATCAGTCACTTCCTGTTTTATTTTGACGATCTTGTGTTCCTTGTGCTTTGTGTTTAGGTTTACTTCCCCTTGTCTCGTTAGTGTATTTCGTTCACCCATGTTGTCACCTGTTTCCTTTTCCCTCGTTATCCCTTTGTATATTTAAGGTCTCTGTGTTGTTTAGTTCCTTGTTGCGTCGTCAGTTAATCGTTGGTTTTTCCCTGCTGTGTGGTTTATGCCACGTTGATGTTTATGCTACGTTCATGTTTATGCCACGTTCTTGTCTTTTGGATTAAAGCTTTATTGTTACCTCCTCATCTGAGTCCTGCATTGGGGTCCTTTACCACGCTTGCCACAGCCCAAAACCTGACAGTACAACGCGACCAGGAAATGGATCCCACGGACTATGATCGACAGGAGCGCAAAGAGGTAATGGATTATTACCTGTGTGAAAAAGCGAGGTGGAAGCCCTGGCTCACCCCTGAATGCCAGTCAAAGTTTGTTGGCACTCGCTTGGCCCTGGGTGGGCTGGCTAGTTGGCAAAAGGCCCAGCAACGTCATGCTCCACCACAGCCTTGAGTCCAAGCCTCACCACAGCAGCTGATCACTCCGCCAGCTGCAACCCCTCCGCCTGTTCCGACGGCAATCACAGTAGGCGGCTATTTCTCTTCGCCTCCTCTGCGAATTATGCCGTCCGTCACCTTGCTTCAGCCTTTGCCAGATTCCAGGAGAAGGACCAGGGAATCGGCAGCATTCGCCTGCCGCACCTGTAAGCACTGCACAGCACCAGCTTGGTTTCACTGCGCGGTCTGTGCAGCCTCAGGACAATTCTGCTCACTCGCCCGTGTGTGGCAGCACCGGGTCTTTCGTGAGTAACTCTCTGACTTTGCCTGTTACTTCAGCAATTAAGCTAACTGCCGCTGTGCCTAATAAAGTGGCCACTGGGGAAAGTGAGTTTCTTAAGCAAACACAAAACCCTGCGTTCACTTTCCCCGCCACAATGCCAGCTAAAGATAAAGACTTTTCGTCTCCCCCTAAGACTGATGCTGTGGACAATAAAGTGAAGCGGGACATTTTTGATTATTTAATGGACTTATATAAACAATGGCTTACACTACCCAGTGAGGGGAGTAAGACAGCCATTGTGCACAGTGTGACCAGGCTGATTCGAACTTTTCCCTGGCTCTTGGACTCGTTGCCTCTTTTAATTAAGGACTTGGTGAGGGATATTAGGAAGTTGGATGCACCCGTTCCTGTTCCTGCAGCCCCTCACCATCAGCCGCCTGCAGCAGCCCCAAGTCAGCAACCAGAGCAACCAGCTTCAGAGCCTCCTCATCAGCCATTACAGCTGCTAGCTGCAGCAGCACCCAAGCCACGACCACGCTCCATGATGCCCACGCCAGCTATAGCAGCTCCCCTTCAGTCAGTTATAGTGTCGCTTCCTTCAGCATCAATTCCCCTAGCTCCAGAGCCCTCTGCTCCCGCTCCAGTTCCCCAGCTCCAGTTCTCCCAGCTCCTTTAGCCTCTGCTCCCTCAACTTTAACTCCAGTGCCTTCAGCTCCAGTTCCCTTAGCTTTGGTCCCTTTAGCTCCCTCTGCTTTGGTCCCCACTGTTTCGGTCCCTTCAGTTCCCTCAGTCCATTCAGCCCCTCTAACCTCAGTGCCTTCAGCTCCCACTTTAGTCCCTCAGGTCCCCTCAGCTCCCGCTTTTGTCCCTCAGGTCCCCTCAGTCTCCCTAGTAGCAGTCTCCTCAGCTCCCTCAGCCTTAGTTCCTTTGGTCCCCCCAGTAGCTTTGGTTCCCTCAGGCTCCTCTGTTCCCTCAGCTTTAGCTTTGGTCCCCCCAACTGACCCCTCAGTTTCGCTCCCCTCTGTGTCAGTCCTTTTAGCTTCAGCTCCCTTGGTTCCCTCTGTAGCTTTGGTCCACTCAGTTTCAGGCCCCTCAGTTTTTCCAGTCCCTTTGGTCCACTCGGTCCCTTCAGGCCCCTCATCTGCTTCCTTGGTTCCCCCAGGTCCCTCAGCCCCAGTCCCTTTAGTTTCACTCCCTTCAGTCCCCTCGGCCTTAGCTCCGGTCCCCTCTGGTCCCTCCTCAGCTCCGGTCCCCTCTGGTCCCTCCTCAGCTTCGGTCCCCTCTGGTCCCTCTGCTTTGGTCTCTTCGGTGACTTTAGCCCCTCAGGTCCCCTTAATCCCCCAGGTTCCCTCTGCTCAGGTCCCCTCTGTCTCTTTAGTCCCTTCTGCTCAGGTCCCCTCAGTCTCTTTAGTCCCCTCTGCTCAGGTCCCTTCAGCCCCTTTGGTCCCTTTAGTGCCTTCAGTGCCCTCAATCCTTCAGGTCTCCCCGGTTTCTTTAATATTGGTCCCCTTAGTTAGCGCTGCAGTCCCTCTTGCTCACCTTCGTCCTCACCGCTGCCGCTGGGAGCACTGCAATCCCTCTCGCTGCAATCCCTCTCGCTCGCCTTCGTCCTTGCCGCCGCCACTGGGAGCGCAGCCGGCCTCCTGCTCGCCTTCATCCTTGCCACCGCTGGGAGCGCGGCTGGCCTCCAGTCTCGTCTCCATGTCTTCGCCGCTGCCGCCGCTAGGAGCGCGGTCAGCCTCCCATTTTGTCTTGCCACCGCCACTGGGATTGTGGTTGGCCCCCTGAATTATGTTGCCACCCTTGTGGTTTCCCTGGCAGGCCCCCTGAAAGGTTGGGTCTTTGGTGTACTTCGTTGCTTATGTTTTGTTTTTGGACTCCTTTTTCCAGCCTTATGCTGCCGCTTTTTGTTTCTTTCTTGGTTTGTTTTTTTGGACTTTGTTGCCCTTTTGGTTGTTGTCTCGTGCCCTGCTTCCTGGCCCCCTCCGCCCGCCCTGGTCTGGGTTCCGGGTTTTGTTTTGGACTATGCTGCTCCTTGGCATTTTTTGTTTTGTTCGTGTATTTAGTTCACCTGTGTTGTCACCTGTTTCCTTTTCCCTCATATCCCTTTGTGTATTTAAGGTCTCTGTGTTGTTTAGTTCCTTGTTGCGTCGTCAGTTAATTGTTGGTTTTTCCCTGCTGTGTGCTTTATGATGATTTGATGATTATGCCACATTGATGATTATGCCACATTGATGTTTATGCTACATTTATGTTTATGCCACGTTGTCTTTTGGATTAAAGCATTAAGTTATTGTTACCTCCTCATCTGAGTCCTGCATTGGGGTCCTTTACCAGTTTGCCACAGTCCAAAACTTGACACATCTCTGCTGATCCACTTTGCTAAAAAAAGCATTGTTATATTCAAAAGATCGAGTAGGACAAACAGCACCCTGGAATCCCCCATAGTTTATTGTTGTTGATCTACTCGCGCGTGTGCAGAAAAAGTGAGTCACAACCAAAGTGCACGTGCCAGTACCTCCCATTATGGATAACTTTCCCAGATTAGATGGAGACGGACATTGGAGTGGTTCAGGGACTCAAAACAGCATTGTCGTGTAAATGAACAACCAAAATGCAAAAGAAGTTTACCATTTTCATCTAAAAGCATTCTCATGTAAGCAGGGCCTAAAACAAGAAAAGGCATAAAAGTGATATTTGAGTTTGGAAGTCATCCTTCTGTGGGGGTGGGAGAGCTGTTTGAATGGTCACCTTATGTGCATAGTAATAGTAATAGTCTGAGGTCTACCTGTCTGCAAAGGTATTTTTTGCCCGTAAAATTACTGTAGCAATTTACCAGAGATGTGAACTATTAATTCATTTTATTGAAAGGTGTGGACACTTTTTTTGGAGTGCCACTTTTAGTGCAAGATTTGAAAAGCAATTTAAAATGAGTAACACAAAGGAATACAATTTCCTGCATTTTAAAATTATCAATACATTGTTAGTAAAACTAGTGTTATGACATCCATGTAATTTTATAAATCATTTTATTTATTTATTTTTATTTATCATCAGTCTTAAGAAAGCCAAGAAAGGTTTCAACCTGTTCCTCTATTTTAAGACACAGTTTCCTGTAAATTCTGCATGGTTTATTCCCTTCATTCAGGTTTAGGGATTATATGATTGTATATGTCATGGTCCTGGGTCTTTTGACCCAGCCTTCTTAGTTGTATTTATGTTTGACCTGTGTTTTCCTTTGTGTCATTAGTGTTATGTTGTTCACCTGTGTTTCCAAGATGTGTCTTCTTCCCTCATCAGCCCTCGTGTATTTAAATCCTGTGTTTTCCCCTGCTTGTTGTCGTGTCCTCGTCATTGTCCTTGTCAGTGCACTCTGTTGTGTGTTTCCATTTGTGATTCTGTTGCCAAGCTTTTGCTGCTGGCCCTGCCCAGTTCAGCCCCCTGTGATTCTCAACAATAAAGCTGAGTCTTTGAGTTAGCGTTTGTGTCCAGTGTCCTGCATTGGCGTCCTCATCCTGCCTGCTATGCAGCATTTTATGACAGAAGGACATGATCAGACAATGGAGCTCGCAGACACCGATAGATTCAGTGGCATTTGCCTGGCTCTGGGGGGACCTGCATTCTGGAACAGTCCCCAGGGATGCCGCTTGTCTCCCCCAGCAGGAGACAAGCGGCAGAGTGGGCGAACTTTTCCTCACTCCAACCGCTCACTCACCTGCCTCTTCCCGGCAGCAGCAAAGTGTGGTTCCCCATTTAACCCCGCGGTATAATATCACCGGAATTGGTTAACTGTGTCATGGGAAACCATAGCACTTCCACAACACTTCCGCTCCATTGTTGCCACAACAGCCTGTTGACACAGTGGCTCTCTTCCTCTCTGATGAGATGAAGAGGACCATCATTCGTAGAATGGACACCTTGTGTTACGAACTGTTATCCGACCCATGTGAGGAAGAACAAGAAGCCATCACAGTCAAGCTGCAAGGACTGATGGATAGCTTTCCATGGCTGTTTGGTTCCTTGCACGGGTTGGTGAAGGATTTCTTGGTCACGACTCTACACCTTCTCCCACCCGAGCCTGCAACTGCAGCAGCTCCCCAGCTGGAGCCACCCCCCGAACCAGAAGCACCCGAGCAGCCAGACTCAAAGACTGGTGGCGCTATCACTTGGTGTTGGCTCTCACTGCGGTATTGTATCACTTCCTGTTCCTGTTTCGGAGCACAGTGTTTTGCTGTCTGTTAGCTGTTATATCTGTATAACTCGATTTATCTGGATAATAACATATTTTAGTGTAATCTTCACTTACTTTAAATAGCATACTCTTTGCTGAATCACCTGTATTCACATTACTCACTTTATTTGTTTTTAGAAATTCGCTAGCTTAGCTCAGCTAGTAGCTTAGCCCTTAGCCGACTCACTACCAGCATGGCTTCTTCTCCTGTCTCTCCTGCACTTTCCTGCTCTGGGTGTCACATGTTTAGTTACTCCTCGGCCTCCTTTAGCAGTAACGGTACTTGTAATAAATGTAGTCTGTTTGTAGCTCTGGAGGCCAGGCTTTCTGAACTGGAGACTCGGCTCCGCACCCTGGAAAATCCTACATCTAGCCAGGCCCCTGTAGCGGGTGCGGACCATGGTAGCTTAGCCGCCGTTAGCTCCCCCCCAGCAGATCCCGAGCAGCAGGGAAAACAGGCCAGCTGGGTGACGGTGAGGAGGAAGCGTAGTCCTAAGCAGAAGCCCCGGGTACACCACCAACCTGTTCACGTCTCTAACCGTTTTTCTCCACTCGGCGACACACCCGCCGAGGAACAAACTCTGGTTATTGGTGACTCTGTTTTGAGAAACGTGAAGCTAGAGACACCGGCGACCATAGTCAAATGTCTTCCAGGGGCCAGAGCAGGCGACATTCATGGAAATTTGAAACTGCTGGCTAAGGCTAATCGTAGATTTGGTAAGATCGTTATTCACGTCGGCAGTAATGACACCCGGTTACGCCAATCGGAGGTCACTAAAATTAATATTGACTCGGTGTGTAACTTTGCAAAAACGATGTCGGACTCTGTAGTTTTCTCTGGGCCCCTCCCCAATCAGACCAGGAGCGACATGTTTAGCCGCATGTTCTCCTTGAATCGCTGGCTGTCTGAGTGGTGTCCAAAAAACGACGTGGGCTTCATAGATAATTGGCAAAGTTTCTGGGGAAAACCTGGTCTTGTTAGGAGAGACGGCATCCATCCCACTTTGGATGGAGCAGCTCTCATTTCTAGAAATCTGGCCAAATTTATTAACCCTCCTAAAACCTGACTACCCAGGGTTGAGACCAGGAAGCAGAGTTGCAGTCTTACACGCCTCTCTGCAGCTTCTCTCCTCCTGCCATCCCCCCAAAACCCCATCCCCATAGAGTCGGTGCCTGCTCCCAGACCACCAAAAAACAAAGCTAAAATCAGCAAAAAGCTATTTAAGCATAAAAATTCAAAAACAATAAATAATACAGCTTCATCAACTGCACCAAAGAATAAAACAATTAAATGTGGATTGTTAAACATTAGGTCTCTCTCTTCCAAGTCCCTATTAGTAAATGATTTAATAATTGATCAACATATTGATTTATTCTGCCTTACAGAAACCTGGTTACAGCAGGATGAATATGTTAGTTTAAATGAATCAACACCCCCGAGTCACAGTAACTGTCAGAATGCTCGAAGCACAGGTCGAGGAGGAGGATTAGCTGCAATCTTCAATTCCAGCTTATTAATTAATCAGAGACCCAGACAAAGTTTTCATTCTTTTGAAAGCCTGACTCTTAGTCTTGTCCATCCTAATTGGGAAAATCAAAAACCTGTTTTATTTGTTATTATCTATCGTCCACCTGGTCCTTACTCAGAGTTTCTGTCTGATTTCTCAGACTTTTTATCTGATTTAGTGCTCAGTTCAGATAAAATAATTATAGTGGGTGATTTTAACATCCATGTAGATGCTGAGAATGACAGCCTCAACACTGCATTTAATCTATTGTTAGATTCAATTGGCTTCTCTCAAAATGTAAAGGAGCCCACCCACCACTTTAATCATACTCTGGATCTTGTCCTAACATATGGCATAGAAACTGAAGACTTAACAGTATTCCCTGAAAGCCCCCTCCTGTCTGATCATTTCTTAGTAACATTTACATTTACTTTAATGGATTACACAGCAGCGGGGAATAAGTTTTATTACAGTAGAAGTCTTTCTGAAAGTGCTGTAACTAAGTTTAAGGATCTAATTCCTTCATTGTTATGCTCTTCAGTGCGATGTGCCAACACAGTGCAGAGCAGCTACCTAAACTCTGCTCCCAGTGAGGTCGATTATCTCGTCAATAGTTTTACATCCTCACTGCGTATAACTTTGGATACTGTGGCTCCTCTGAAAAGGAAAGCTTCAAATCAGAAGTGCCTGACTCCGTGGTATAATTCACAAACGCACAGCCTAAAGCAGATAACCCGAAAGCTGGAGAGGGAATGGCGTCTCACTAAATTAGAAGATGCTCATTTAGCCTGGAAAAAGAGTTTGTTGCTCTATAAAAAAGCCCTCCGTAAAGCTAGGACATCTTACTATTCATCATTAATTGAAGAAAATAAGAACAACCCCAGGTTTCTTTTCAGCACTGTAGCCAGGCTGACAAAGAGTCAGAGCTCTGTAGAGCCGAGTATTCCTTTCACTTTAACTAGTAGTGACTTCATGGATTTCTTTACAAATAAAATTTTATACATTAGAGAAAAAATTATTCATAACCATCTCAAAGATTATTCTTCATGTTTGGCTGCTTTCAGCACTGCTGGTATTTGTTTAGACTCTTTTGCTCCAGTTGATCTTTCAGAGTTAACTTCAATAGTTACTTCCTCCAAACCAGCAACATGTTTATTAGATCCCATTCCTACTAGACTGTTCAAAGAAGTCTTTCCAATTATTGATGCTTCAATCTTAAAAATGATCAATCAGTCTTTATTAGTTGGCTATGTACCACAGACCTTCAAGGTGGCTGTAATTAAACCTCTACTTAAAAAGCCATCACTTGACCCAGCTGTCTTAGCTAATTATAGGCCAATCTCCAACCTTCCTTTTCTCTCAAAGATTCTTGAAAGAGTAGTTGTAAAACAGCTCACTGATCATCTGCAGAGGAACGGTTTATTTGAAGAGTTTCAGTCAGGTTTCAGAATTCATCACAGTACAGAAACAGCATTAGTGAAGGTTACAAATGATCTTCTTAGAGCCTCTGACAGTGGACTCATCTCTGTTCTTGTCCTGTTGGACCTCAGTGCAGCTTTTGATACTGTTGACCATAACATTTTATTACAGAGATTAGAGCTTGCTATAGGTATTAAAGGTACTGCACTGCAGTGGTTTGAATCATATTTATCTCATAGACTCCAATTTGTTCATGTAAATGGGGAGTCTTCTTCACACACTAAGGTTAATTATGGAGTTCCACAGGGTTCTGTGCTAGGACCAATTTTATTTACATTATACATGCTTCCCTTAGGCAGTATTATTAGAAAGCACTGCATCAATTTTCATTGTTATGCAGATGATACTCAGCTTTACCTATCAATGAAGCCAGATGACACACATCAATTAGTTAAACTGGAGGAATGTCTTAAAGACATTAAGGCCTGGATGACCTCTAATTTCCTGCTTCTAAATTCAGATAAAACTGAAATTCTTGTTCTCGGCCCCACAAATCTTAGAAACATGGTGTCAAACCAGATACTTACTCTGGATGGCATTACTTTGGCCTCCAGTAACACTGTGAGAAATCTTGGAGTCATTTTTGACCAGGATATGTCCTTCAATGCACATATTAAACAAATATGTAGGACCGCTTTTTTGCATTTGCGCAATATTTCTAAAATTAGAAACATCCTTTCTCAGAGTGATGCTGAAAAGCTCATTCATGCATTTATTACTTCTAGGCTGGATTATTGTAATTCATTATTATCAGGCTGTCCTAAAAGCTCCCTGAAAAGCCTTCAGCTGATCCAAAATGCTGCAGCTAGAGTACTGACAGGGACTAGAAAGAGAGAGCATATTTCTCCCATATTGGCTTCTCTTCATTGGCTCCCTGTTAAATCTAGAATAGAATTTAAAATTCTTCTCCTCACCTACAAGGTCTTGAATAATCAGGCACCATCTTATCTTAAAGACCTCATAGTACCATATCACCCCAATAGAGCACTTCGCTCTCAGACTGCTGGCTTACTTGTGGTTCCTATGATACTTAAGAGTAGAATGGGAGGCAGAGCCTTCTGCTTTCAGGCCCCTCTTCTGTGGAACCAGCTTCCAGCTTGGATTCGGGAGACAGACACCCTCTCTATTTTTAAGATTAGGCTTAAAACTTTCCTTTATGATAAAGCTTATAGTTAGGGCTGGATCAGGTGACCCTGAACCATCCCTTAGTTATGCTGCTATAGGCCTAGTCTGCTGGGGGGTTCACATAATGCAGTTTCTCATTCACCTTATTTACTTTGTTTATACTCCACTCTGCATTTAATCATTAATTGATATTAATCTCTGGCTCTCTTCCACAGCATGTCTTTCTCTCCCCTCAGCCCAACCAGTCACGACAGATGACTGCCCCTCCCTGAGCCTGGTTCTGCTGGAGGTTTCTTCCTGTTAAAAGGGAGTTTTTCCTTTCCACTGTCGCCAAGTGCTTGCTCATAGGGGGTCATTTTGACTGTTGGGTTTTCTCTGTATTATTGTAGGGTCTTTACCCACAATACAAAGCGCCTTGAGGCGACAGTTTGTTGTGATTTGGCGCTATATAAATAAAATTGAATTGAATTGAATTGAACAGTCTGGCTTTTCCCGGCCTCCCTGACCCGCCTTGTCGCCACCACTGGCACTGCGGTCGGATTCCTGACCCGACTCGTTGCCGCTGCTGGCACTGCGGTTGGCCCCCCTGACCCGCCTGGACCAGGCATTCCCCTGGGTGGCCCACTGAACTGCCTCGCTTCCGTGGTGCTCCCCAGCCCTTGGGTCTGGCTCCTTGGCTGGGGAGGCCCCCTGAATTGTTTGGACTCCTGTGTTCCCTAGTGTTTTCTTTTGTTCTGCTTCTCTTAGAACTGGAAAAGGCTTTTAGATGAAAGGTGAAATGAATAAGCTTAAGAAGTTCAGTCACCTTTTTTAAGCTCCTGAGTCTATATGACCTGGATGACTGAGAATATACACAGACATGATGACTTATGGCCAGTGGCGCAAAAAGGGGGTATGCACTATATGCAATGCATAGGGGCGCCGCACAAGAGGGGGGCGCCAAAACGATGTGGGGAAAATATTTCTCTAGTTGCATTTTCTGTATTTAACAGCTGTGCATATGATATGATCAATAACAGAGGCATGGCACTGATTAGGCACCCCTGCGCTCCTTCACCTTCCCTCCTCCTGCCCCCCGACTGGTTTAAAGACAGTTGGTAAGTTATGTCATAGAAGTCTTGTATTTTAAAAGTCCATGAATAAGTGAGATCTGCACACATGAACACAGTAAATGTTGAGAGGATGCGGATGGTGTGTTGTGTGTGTATGTGTGCGTGCGTGTGCGTGCGTGTGCATGCGTGCGCGTGGGGGAAGGGGGGTGCTACACCTCATACACCTCAGAAAGTATATAGCTGCGCCCCTGCTCATGGCCATAAATAGTACAGACTATACTTCATCATTGAGCAATATTAAATCCATACCTGCCGCTCAGCAATATTGCTCAAATGTAAAAAACAAGGTTGCATTATGTTTTATAAATGGTTATCTGAGGATTATAGTGATGTTGTGCAGATAATGTAGTATGGATGACCTTGTATGTATGCATTATATCTGGGTTATTGTTATAAATGATATAAACAGAAAGAAATTATGCAGT
Source organism: Archocentrus centrarchus (assembly GCF_007364275.1). Lineage (NCBI taxonomy): Eukaryota > Metazoa > Chordata > Actinopteri > Cichliformes > Cichlidae > Archocentrus > Archocentrus centrarchus. Next base: position 1,044,759 of record NC_044348.1, read on the forward strand.
ACACACCCTTGTACAAGAGTGCAGTATGTACTTTCTCTAATTTGTATACATGGATATTTTTTGTGTCTGTTCTAGGTTGAGGTTACCAAACAGCATTTGTAGATATGTTAAAGATAATCAAAAAATATGAATCTCTACTAATCCAGGGGTGAATAAAAGTTTTTAGATGAAAGTTTAGGGCAAAGCCTCCAAATTAGGGCAAAAAAGTTTTGCACAAAAAAATACGATGTCTGCTGAAGGGTTTTCTATAATGAAATGGGGCTGTAATATTATCCTGACTTTTAAATGCATTTTATATTTCATTAATTGTAGAAGGATATCCCCACTGGTGATGGCGCTTTTTGTTTAAAAACTTTTAGCATGATTCACAATGGTCATCACAAGGCACTGTATATTGTAAGGTGAAGACTCTTATTTTACTATTTGTCTACAGAACAGTTTATTCTGATTAGGTGACTGCTAATGCACAGTGTGTCTAAAAGAAAAGAAGGAAAGAAGAGGAGGAGAAAGCAGATTGAGGAAAGTCAGCTGTTCAAAATTGCTTTGAAAATAAAGGTAAGCAGACTACCAACCAACAGGTTTAAAATGGTTTAGCTATTAGTAGTTGTTAAAGACAGTGAGCGAGTGTGAGATGTTTCACTTTATCTATCAAAATGCCCCAGCTCAACTTGACACCATCAAACATATGGCCCTTAATTTCCAAAACAGCTAGTGTAGTGCATGGATTACAGTACAGGTCTAGACATAAACAATTTAAATGGTCAGTTTAACTCAGTTTCTCTATTTATTTATTGTTTTGTTTTATGCATTTGTTAGTATATTAGTGTTTACCATGGGCCATAGTGTAATGTGTCATTCTAATATTTTAAACCATACAATAAGATCTGATTAATGCCAATTCAGTTATTTTATTTCCATATCATCAAATCACAACAAACAGTTGCCTCAAGGCACTTTATATTGTAAGGTAAAGACTCTACAATAATTACAGAGAAAATACAATAATTAAAACAATCCTTTATGAGCAAGCACTTAGCAACCGTGAGAAGGAAAAACTCTCTTTTACTGAAAGAAACCTCTGGCAGAACCAGGCTCAGGGAGCGGCAGTCATTTGCACAACCAGATGGGGGTGAGGGGAGTTAAATAGGACAAAAGATATGCTGTGGATGAGAGCCAGAGATTAATAAGGGAGGGCTCAGGGTCACCTGATCCAGCCATAACCTTGAGCTTGATCACAAAGGAAAGTTTTAAGCCTAATCTTAAAAATAGAGAAGGTGTCTGTCTCCCAAATCCAAACTGGGAACTAGTTCCACTGAATAGGGGCCTGAAAGCTGAAGGCTCTGCCTCCCATTCTACTTTTAAGTATTCTAGAAACCATAAGTAAACTAACAGTCTGACAGCAAAGTGCTCTATTGGGGTGATATAGTACTATGAGGTCTTTAGGATAAGATGGGGCCTGATTATTCAAGAGTTTTTTTTTTTTTTTGAGAATGATCTTTGAAACTCCTCTTCATGGCAGCAATTATCAGTGTTGCCATGAAATAAAAAGGAAACTTTCAGACAGTTGTAAAGTGGCCGAATTTTACATATCGGAATATCAAAACAGCTGCACAGTGGTGTAGTTGGTTAGCACATTCGCCTCACAGCGCAACACACCCTGGACAGGCATTCATAAAATAAAAACTACACACGTGCAGCTATGCCACATTCCTATCTAACAAAAATAAATAAAACAAGCACACACAAAAAAAACTTTTGTTCTGACACATCTCATATGTCACACAAGAACGAGTCCTCAAAGATTTTATCTGAATGCCAACACGTCTGCTGCCCTAATCGTTTCCCTAAACATTGTTGTTAACTACCAGAAGAACTGGCAGGGACAGTGCTGAATGCACTGAAATAATAGAGTTCAGCTGCTATGCAAATTTCTGAAAGACTTACTAACCAGAAAATGTATTTCCTGGTGAAAGAGGTTGGAAGAGTTTTTCTTGTTACATCTGAATGTTGTGGGGCTTGAATCCCTGAGTTTTATTTATGTCAGCTTTATTTCCTTATTCCTTAGTTATCCACCTCTAGCTGCTCTGTGTGTATAAAAGGATCAATAAAAATAATAATACCAATGACAAATTAATCACTTTTTTCACACTTTTATTTTTGCATTAAAAAACAACCTTTTCCTCTGAGTGCATGGATTTTAGTACAGGTCTAGAGACATAAGAAAAAATATTTTTAATGACTATGAAACACAGTTTAACTCAGTTTCTCTATTTATTTATTGTTTTGTTTTATGTATTGGTTAGTACATTAGTATTTACCATGGACCACAGTGCAATGTAACATGAAGTATTTTCTTAGACATACAATAGTATTTTATTAATTACAATTCAATTCAACTCAAATCAATTTTATTTATATAGCACTACATGAAAAGAATCACTTCAAGGTGTTTTATTTTGTAAAGTAAAGACCCTACAATATTTACAGAGAAAACCCAACAAAAGAGGTGAGTAAAAGAGTCCTAATTTTATGACTGGAAATATATTTAATATTTCATAATTAATAATTCATATCAGTTCAGATGAAATTGTAAAATTTTGTCATGAAAATGTTCATTATTTATAGAAAAAGGAGTGCTTTTGTATAAAAGCACATATGATCATACTAATCTTATGAAAAACATCAAATTCTTGTACAACTTCGGTCTCTGCTGATGTAGCAGCAGCACCTGATGCATCAGCAGAGACTGCAGTTGTACTAGAATTTGATGTTTTTCATAAGATTGGACATTAGTATGATCATAATTTTTACTGCACTGTAAAAAAGAATTTGTTGACTCAACTTGACTTTGTCAGGTAAACTTGTTGCTTTGACTCACTTAAGTTTTGAATATGTAAAGCTTCAAGAGAACTAAACTTAAATAAATGAGTTGATCCAACATGCAGTTTGATGACTTTATATAAGAAGTTAAGTAATTTGGACTAAAAATGATTAGTTAGTTGAACTGAAAGCATGTAATCTGAACTTGATAAACTGAGTTCAGATTACATGCTTTCAGTTCAACTAACTAATCATTTTAGTCCAAATGAATTTATATGAAAAGTTAAGTCAACAAACTGCATGTTGGATCAACTCATTTATTTAAGTGTAGTTCACTTGAAGCTTTACATATTCAAAAGTTAACTGAGTCAAAGCAACAAGTTTACTTGACTAAGTCAAGTTGAGTCAACAAATTCTTTGTTACAGTGAAATAAGCTTTTCCAAAACTTACAATGAGAAAACTAATACTTACAAAACTACTATAATTCGACAATGAACAAATCCATCTTAAACATAATCATAATGTACACAAAAATATCTCAAGATGTATTTCAGTCAAGAATTTTATTGCATTAATGTCTACAAGTGACTTGTTCAAAATTCATAAATTCAAGTGTCTCAAAGACAGTTACTCCAGAGAGCACACAGAATATAAAATTAACTGCAGTATGTAGTAAAAGTAGATTTATAAAGCTCTTCATTGATGTTGGCACCAAAGGACAACATCACAAGTACAGTTCCTTTAGGACAAGTGCAGAAACATCTTCCCATCCCTGAGCAATTTATTTTTCAGAGTGGACTCCTGCAGTAAATGAGTCAAAAGTCATTCCCATAAACAGGTGCTGAATTACCTCAAAAGTGTTCTTCAAGTCTTTTGGATTTTTAAGGTTCAGAATGTACAGCAGTCCCATCAGGATCACAAAAGCATTGGGGGCATCACGCAGGTGACGTATGACGAGCTTTTCCTTGATTACAATGTCGACATCATTGCAGGAAGCTGGAAGAGGTTCCCTATCATCTTCAACCAATAAAATATTCTAGTGATGATTCCCTTGATATCCTCCTCAGGATAGTAAGGACTCGGACGGCGCTTTCCGTCACGGCGGGGGCGCCGCGCGGAAGACTTCCACGTCGCGGCGTGGAAGCTCCGCAGGGACTTCGCCCCCCCTGATTAAATCGGGCGGGGGCCCGACGGGCGCGGGGGACGGCTCGCCGCGACCGCCCCGGGCCGGGCCACCCGTCGGTCGGACCCCCGCCCGGATCGGGCCGACGGGGCGACGGGGCGCCCGGGGCGGGGGCGCGAAAACGGCGCGGCGCCGGGCACCGCCACCGGGTGGCGCACGTACGCAGCGCGGACCGGGAGGGGCGCCATGGGGAAGGGCCGAGGGGATTCCCTCCCGGGCGGTCGCCAGGGGGCGGCGGAGGGGCGCGACGCGAAACGCACCCGGGGAGAGCGCAGAGGGGCGCGGGGAGGCGGGAGAGGGGCGCGGGGACGCCGAACGAAAGAAAGACCGCCGAGGAGGAGGGGGAGGGCCGCGCGCAAGGGCGTTCGCGAGGGGGTGTCCACGCGGCACGGCAGAAAATCGACAAAAAACAATGCACACCACAACGTCGCCTGTTCAAAGGTGTCGATTTTTTTCGTGACACCGTGACGCGATACGTCGTTTTTTTCTTTTGTTTTTTTTTTTCTCCTCTTTCTAACACGAACACACGAGCGCTGCCGCTCCGAACGTCCGGACGCGGGCCGGGACAGCGTCGGGTCCACCGACGAGGAGGGTCGTGCGCAAAGGCGGTCGCAGGAGTCTGAGCTTCGGACATGTCGTTCGGGGTACCGAGACGAGAGGAAAGAGCTGTTTGCGGTGTCTCCGTGCCCTTTGAGCTGTCCTGAACCTTTGAAATTGCAAAGTACGGGCCCGTGCCCCTTGTCTTCCTCCGGGTGCCCCCATGAGGGAATACCAGGGGCGCGAGGTGGATGATAAGGGGCACGGCCCAGCACTTTGCATTGCGGTAGTGCAAGGTAAGCGCCCGTGCCCCTTATCTTCCTCCCGGTGCCCCCATGAGGGAAAACAAGGGGCACCGGGTGGAAGATAAGGGGCACGGTTTGCACTTTGCATTGCGATAGTGCAAGGCATTGGCCCGTGCCCCTTATCTTCCACCTCGCGCCACTGGTCTTCCCACCCGGTGCCCCTCTTTCTAACACGAACACACGAGTGCTGCCGTTCCGAACGTCCAGACGCGGGCCGGGACAGCGTCGGGTGCACCGACGAGAAGGGTTGTGCGCAAAGGCGGTCGCAGGAGTCTGAGCTTCGGACATGTCGTTCGGGGTACCGAGACGAGAGGAAAGAGCTCTTTGTGCCCTTTGAGCTGTCCTGAACCTTTGAAATTGCAAAGTACGGGCCCGTGCCCATTGTCTTCCTCCGGGTGCCCCCATGAGGGAATACCAGGGGCGCGAGGTGGATGATAAGGGGCACGGCCCAGCACTTTGCATTTCGGTAGTGCAAGGTAAGCGCCCGTGCCCCTTATCTTCCTCCCGGTGCCCCCATCAGGGAAAACAAGGGGCACCGGGTGGAAGATAAGGGGCACGGTTTGCACTTTGCATTGCGATAGTGCAAAGCATTGGCCCGTGCCCCTTATCTTCCACCTTCAGCGGGGGCACCGGGTGGGAAGACCAGGGGCACGGCCCTGCACTTTGTATTGCGGTAGTGCAAGGTAATGGCCCGTGCCCCTTATCTTCCACCTCGCGCCCCTGGTTTTCCCTCATGGGGGCACCGGGAGGAAGATAAGGGGCACGGCCCTAAACCGTGCATTGCGATAGTGCAAGGTAATGGCCCGTGCCCCTTATCTTCCACCTCGCACCCCTGGTTTTCCCTAATGGGGGCACCGGGTGGAAGATAAGGGGCACGGCCCTGCACTTTGCATTGCAATAGTGCAAGGTAATGGCCCGTGCCCCTTATCTTCCACCTCGCGCCCCTGGTTTTCCCTAATGGGGGCACCGGGTGGAAGATAAGGGGCACGGCCCTGCACTTTGCATTGCAATAGTGCAAGGTAATGGCCTGTGCCCCTTATCTTCCACCTCGCGCCCCTGGTTTTCCCTTATGGGGGCACCGGGTGGAAGATAAGGGGCACGGCCCTGCACTTTGCATTGCGATAGTGCAAGGTAATGGCTCGTGCCCCTTATCTTCCATCTCGCGCCCCTGGTTTTCCCTAATGGGGGCACCGGGTGGAAGATAAGGGGCACGGTTCGCACTTTGCATTGCTATAGTGCAAGGCATTGGCCCATGCCCCTTATCGTCCACCTCGCGCCCCTGGTCTTCCCACCCGGTGCCCCTCGTTCTAACACGAACACACGAGTGCTGCCGTTCCGAATGTCCGGACGCGGGCCGGGACAGCGTCGGGTGCACCGACGAGGAGGGTTGTGCGCAAAGGCGGTCGCAGGAGTCTGAGCTTCGGACATGTCGTTCGGGGTACCGAGACGAGAGGAAAGAGCTCTTTGCGGTGTCTCTGTGCCCTTTGAGCTGTCCTGAACCTTTGAAATTGCAAAGTACGGGCCCGTGCCCCTTGTCTTCCTCCGGGTGCCCCCATGAGGGAATACCAGGGGCGCGAGGTGGATGATAAGGGGCACGGCCCAGCACTTTGCATTGCGGTAGTGCAAGGTAAGCGCCCGTGCCCCTTATCTTCCACCTCGCGCCCCTGGTCTTCCCTTATGGGGGCACCGGGTGGAAGATAAGGGGCACGGCCCTGCACTTTGCATTGTGATAGTGCAAGGTAATGGCTCGTGCCCCTTATCTTCCACCTCGCGCCCCTGGTTTTCCCTCATGGGGGCACTGGGAGGAAGATAAGGGGCACGGCCCTAAACCTTGCATTGCGATAGTGCAAGGTAATGGCTCATGCCCCTTATCTTCCACCTCGCGCCCCTGGTTTTCCCTCATGGGAGCACTGGGAGGAAGATAAGGGGCACGGCCCTAAACCTTGCATTGCGATAGTGCAAGGTAATGGCCTGTGCCCCTTATCTTCCTCCCGGTGCCCCCATGAGGGAAAACAAGGGGCACCGGGTGGAAGATAAGGGGCACGGGCCAATGCCTTGCACTATAGCAATGCAAAGTGCGACCCGTGCCCCTTATCTTCCACCTCGCGCCCCTGGTCTTCCCACCCGGTGCCCCTCTTTCTAACACGAACACACGAGTGCTGCCGTTCCGAACGTCCGGACGCGGGCCGGGACAGCGTCGGGTGCACCGACGAGGAGGGTTGTGCGCAAAGGCGGTCGCAGGAGTCTGAGCTTCGGACATGTCGTTCGGGGTACCGAGACGAGAGGAAAGAGCTCTTTGCGGTGTCTCTGTGCCCTTTGAGCTGTCCTGAACCTTTGAAATTGCAAAGTACGGGCCCGTGCCCCTTGTCTTCCTCCGGGTGCCCCCATGAGGGAATACCAGGGGTGCGAGGTGGATGATAAGGGGCACGGCCCAGCACTTTGCATTGCGGTAGTGCAAGGTAAGCGCCCGTGCCCCTTATCTTCCTCCCGGTGCCCCATCAGGGAAAACAAGGGGCACCGGGTGGAAGATAAGGGGCACGGTTTGCACTTTGCATTGCGATAGTGCAAAGCATTGGCCCGTGCCCCTTATCTTCCACCTCGCGCCCCTGGTCTTCCCACCCGGTGCCCCCCTTCAGCGGGGGCACCGGGAGGAAGATAAGGGGCACAGCCCTAAACCTTGCATTGCGATAGTGCAAGGTAATGGCCCGTGCCCCTTATCTTCCACCTCGCGCCCCTGGTTTTCCCTTATGGGGGCACCGGGTGGAAGATAAGGGGCACGGCCCTGCACTTTGCATTGCGATAGTGCAAGGTAATGGCTCGTGCCCCTTATCTTCCACCTCGCGCCCCTGGTTTTCCCTCATGGGGGCACTGGGAGGAAGATAAGGGGCACGGCCCTAAACCTTGCATTGCGATAGTGCAAGGTAATGGCCTGTGCCCCTTTTCTTCCTCCCGGTGCCCCCATGAGGGAAAACAAGGGGCACTGGGTGGAAGATAAGGGGCACGGCCCCGTAATGGCCCGTGCCCCTTGTTTTCCCTCCCTGGTTTTCCCTCATGGGGGCACCGGGAGGAAGATAAGGGGCACTGTGTGCAAGATGAGGGGCATGGCAGAAATTATTAAAAAATTATGAACACATGGCATGTTTGTTCAAAATGTTTTATTTTTCTTAACACTATAAAGATGTAACAAAATATATATATTTTTAAAATTTTTCTAACATAAACTAACTGTATAAACATTATGAAAAACAGTCACGCACTTAAAACAGCACTGATTAGAAGTGTAAAACTTGCAAACACTATGAAAAACACCTGAACAGTCACGCATATAAAGCAGCTTTGATTAGAAGTGTAAAACTTGCAAACATTATGAAAAACACCTGAACAGTCACGCATATAAAACAGCACTGATTAGAAGTGTAAAACTTGCAAACATTATGAAAAACACCTGAACAGTCAAGCATATAAAGCAGCACTGATTAGAAGTGTAAAACTTGCAAACATTATGAAAAACACCTGAACAGTCACGCATATAAAACAGCACTGATTAGAAGTGTAAAACTTGCAAACATTATGAAAAACACCTGAACAGTCACGCATATAAAGCAGCACTGATTAGAAGTGTAAAACTTGCAAACATTATGAAAAATATCTGAACTGTCACACGAACATCACACCACAAGATCCCAACTACAAGCCAGTGTGTTTCCTAAGCACACGTTTGACCTTCTGGCTGGCCTCTCTGGTCCTCTGGACCCTCAGATTTGCCGTCTTAAGCGGACTGGGAGTCCGCTTAAGACGGGAGTTGGAGTTGGACGAAGCGGTGGTCTCCCTCTGTCTTTTTGCGGTCTTTTTCCCACCCCTTTTAGCCTGCGCGGTTCCGCTTGGGCCGGGAAGGGCGGTGTCCGACGGGCCAGGTGCGTCCTCTGGCTCGGACGGCGTCAGCCGTTTTGGGTCGAGCGCTACGGCGCGACTTGGCGTGGGCATGAGGTCTAGACCGGAAAGCATCCTCTCCATGGTCTTTCGTACCTCCATGGCGTCTGACAGGTTGGGGTTCCTGGTGTAGAACCGGTCAGTCGTCCTGGTGTCGTGGCACATTGAGAAGGACACTTTCCGTCTCTGCTCCTCGGGCAGCAGCGACTTTGCCTGAAAAAGGGGCAAGCGAGTTAGGATTGTTTTAAAGTGTAACGTATGAATATCCTGTGTGAAGAAGATACGACGATGCACTCACTCCGTCTGCCAGGGCCGTCCTGATGAGGGTGAAGTTAATTTCCCCCTTTAGGCCCATTTTGTCCCACGCCATCTGGAGGTACCTGTTCACGTTTTTGAAGGGATGCTTGCCCAGAGTGAACAGGACGTAGCGATTTCTGGACCTCACGGTACGCTTTATAGCCAGAAGACGCCTGATCCAGTCAAATTCAGCACGAGTCACAGCCAGGTTGGCCTCCCCGAACCTGACGGTGGTCTTGTGGTCAGCCACCTGTTGCAACGGAGAAGCAAGGATATGGTGTCTATTTCCGTGCTGTCTGCGGCCACAGGGCAGCCTCCGCGAGTGGCAGTGAACTTACCCTAATGAGGACTCCCTGGTCTGTCAGTTTTTTCTCCGAGGCGACGACCTCGTCCTCCTTCATATTAATGAAGACGCTGGGCTTGTGGCCGCTCATGCAGGCCCAGTACGCGGTCAGGTACCCATACAGGAGGTAGCGGGTGGTTGTTTGCCTGGAGTCAGCCTCCAGCTTATCTGTGACAAAAGGGGAGAGCATTTAGAGATGGCTAAAGCCAACAGACTGCCTGCGCAGCAGGCGAACGTACCGAGCAGGTCGGAGATGGCGGCCGGAGCCACGCGCAGGCAGGTGCGGATGGTCTCGGCGTCGGGTATCTGGTCCATCTTTTTCCGCTTGACACGGTTCTGGTGGACAACAATGTCGCGGCTCGTCTCCTTCCTGGCCTTCTCCACCAGCTGCAGGATCTCCCGGTTTTGCTCCAGGGTCAGCTTCATGTGTTTCGGCCTCACGTTCAGGAGATATTCTAGGAACTGGGCAATGTTGTGGAGGTAGTACCTGACGGTCGTGATTTTCTTGCCCGAGTTCCTCATCTCACGTATCCAACTGTGGAGAAGGGGTGGGTGCGAGAGAGAGAGAGAGAGAGAGAGCGAGAGAAAGGTCACAAATTTGACAGGTTTTCCCACAACAACGCGTCGCGTGCACGTACGTCAGGACTCACGCTTTGATCTTCTCCACATCGTAGAGGAATTGCCAGTCCGACAGGCGGATTTTGCCTAAGGACATGTAGTGCAGGAAACTCTTGACTCTGCTGACCCTGGAGCTCGCCCCCTCCTTCATCTTTTGTGTCCCAAACTCATGTAAATGGAAGGACTGGAAGCGGTCGAGGTAGGTGCCTGAAACGAAACATTTGGGCGGAGCAAGTTAGTGTTCGGCTGACCTGACACTGCACAAGTGCTACGTGTTGCGTGGCGTCTTTTCAGCGCAGGAAACTCACTCATGGATTCGGGGAGCTTGAGCAAGTGCATCTGGTTGCCTTTTCCAGAGCCAGCGGACCAGGTACAGAGCTTTCCTTCCCCCGAAGCGTCCGGTGTTTTGCTCTCGGCAGCTGCACTTCCCGACTGCTCTCGCTCCTCCGTCTCACCGACCTCTACGGTCTCCACCCTTGCGATCTCGATGACCTCCGCCGCTTCGGGTCCTTCCACATGCTGAAGAGAAGTAAACTTCCTTTGTAGGCATGTTTCAACAGCGAGGCAGTTCAGAGTGTTTTACATGGTAAAATCAAGTGTAAATGCCAATCAAGCAAATTTAATGAAACATTGATTTTTCCACTCACCTGCTCAGGGTCCACCTCCCCGTGAGATGATTCCTGCTTCTCCTTCTGCTGCTCCTCCTCCTCCTCCAGCTGCTGCTGCTGCTGCTCCTTCAGCTGCTGCTGCTGCTGCTCCTTCTCCTCCTCCTCCTCCTGCTGCGCTGCTGCTGACGCCTCCGCCCGCCTTCGCTTTCGCCTTCGTACCTGTCACAGAATAGGGTTAATTCAAGAAAGCCGCAAGCACAGCAACCAGGAAACACGCAAATCACACAGTAGACTTACCGGATGAAGAACTGGCTGAGCCAACACAGAGGGTCCCTTGCGCAGCCCCGCCGCCACCCTCTTGCACACACCTAAGCTCCGCTGGAGGTCGCCGATCCTCTCGAGCAGACGCTTATTTTCGGTTTTCAAAGCCCGCATCTCTTTGCTTTGTCTGAGAACGAAATGAAGACAGAATAAAACGATTCTTATAACAATACTTTGAAGTCACATTTCTATTCGGCCAAGAAGTGAGCCGTATTTCCAAGCTGTGACATCAAAATAAAACAGAAACCACCCAGGAAACACAGAAGTTAAGCCAAAACACACATTCAAAGTAAGAGCAGAATGCACAACGGTGACACAAAATGTTACCTGTTAAAAAGTTCGATGCAAGATTGCGTCCCACAGACGGGCCCTGGCTCCTGCTGGGGTTGTGTTGTTATATATTCGGGAACCTCTACCTCTTCCAGGTCCAACGTCGTGACCATGGGAGGCTGAGGGTTTGTTTGTCGAAGCTCTGATAAGAGCTTCGTTGCTTGTAAGATTTTCGCGTGCTTTAAAAAGCGAGTCTTTGCTTCCGCAGAGAGCTCGATGTGGTACCGGTCGATGTGCCGGTCCAAATGTTTCCCGGGTACATAATTGCACCCGGGAATGGAGCAAGGGCAACACCTAACGTTTATACGGCCTTTGCTCAAATTAATCAAAATTTTCCACTCCTCGGGATGTTGAACTTTATGCGTGTTTTTAAAATGTTTGCCTAGGGTGCCAACACACGCGTGACAGAGCACACACGACCCTCGGTCGTCAGACGAAGACATGGCCTACACTTTGTGACAGAGAGAGACAGAGAGAGACAGAGGTCACAAGTTTGCAGCGGTGGCCAAAGTACCGACATTCTGTACTTAAGTAGAAGCACAAGTACTTGTGTTAAAAAACTACTCTGGTAAAAGTTGACGTACTGGTTCAACTTCTGTACTCAAGTAAACGTAAAGAAGTACAGGCTCTGAAATCTACTCAAAGTAGGAAACTAAAAGTAGCTCCTTGGAGGACGTTTCTCCCTCTTTCTTACATCTTTCTCCATCTGAGTGAAGCTATCGCTCATTCTTTGCTCTCCCTTAAAATACAGCAGCTGTTCTTTTAGCTGCAGACACACTGTGTGACAAACTTCTAAAGCGCACAGCTTAAAAACAATAAAAACAATTAACAACAATAGCAGCTACAGACCTGTGCATAAGTGGGATTTTTGAAGGCATAAAACAAAACAAGCTTACCGCACAGGTGTCTCCACGCTTACCGTACAGGTGTCTCCACGCTTCTGGCCCGCGGGACGCTTCCGGCCCCGCCCACGTCCGGTCCGCGAATCGATGTAGAAAATAACACGTAATTTGGCCCTTTAAGTTACTTTTTTGACATTTCGCCTTCCCCTTCGCTTAGGAGGGTTAAAGGAAATGCCAAAAAAGTAACTTAAAGGGCCAAATTGTATGTTATTTTTGACATCGATTCGCCGGACCGGAAGTGGGCGGGGCCGGACGTGGCCCGCGAGCGAAAATTACAAAGTGTTTTACCTCAGCTTACCAGGGCCGCCGGGGGGGCTAATAATTACTCGAGTTCTTCTGTCTTTAAAAAAATGACAAAGTGTTTTCCTCCATGGCCGACAGGGGAGCTCCGCCTGGAGTCAGGCCGGCCGAGGGTGCCTCCGCCCGGGCACGACGCTCAGCACGGCCGGGCTCTATGCTTGGAGCTCAAAATTTTTTTTCCAAAGTTGCAAAGTGTTTCTACCTCAGCTTACCAGGGCCGCCGGGGGGCTAATAATTACTCGAGTTCTTCTGTCTTTAAAAAAATGACAAAGTGTTTTCCTCCATGGCCGACAGGGGAGCTCCGCCTGGAGTCAGGCCGGCCGAGGGTGCCTCCGCCCGGGCACGACGCTCAGCACGGCCGGGCTCTATGCTTGGAGCTCAAAATTTTTTTTTCCAAAATTACAAAGTGTTTCTACCTCAGCTTACCAGGGCCGCCGGGGGCCTTTATATATAAATATATATGGCTTACTAGCATTTTTAAAATAGTACACTGTATACATGCTGGAAGGTTTTAATTTTTGATGTATGTTCCACTCTATGCCCCTTATCTTCCATGTCATGCCTGTGTTAAGTCATACCCCATCTCCAAAGTGGCACGCAGAAGCCTCTGACGCTCCCAGGACCCAAGGCCTTCCATCTGGGTTGGCTGGAAACGGCGAGTCAGTAGTAGAGGGCTGAAACTCACATATGTTGTTAGGGGGCTTCTGCTGAGTCGCGAGAGCCCCCTGCGGTGTCCCTGTGACCTTTGACCTTGGGGTGGCGGGGGTCAAAATGTAGAAAAAATTAAAATTTGGCTAAGAATAACTCGGCAACCCTAGGGCCTATCGCGACCGTACTCGCAGTGGTGAACCTCGTCCCAAGCCGATACGTGCCTGTCAAAGCGCAGGTCCCTAGGACCTTCCCTTGGCTAGTTCCTCTCCGGAGTGAGTTAGAGAGGTAACGGTGGGCTCCTTACGATCGGAGGCTCGTGCCCTTTAAAACGAGGCCCCACGAGGGGCTGCGTCGCCCGGAGCCCGAGCAGGGGGGCCGGTTAGCACTCGAGGCCTTCTGTTTCCACTGAAAAGTATTGGAGGTGCCCCTCATGTACCACTTTATGCCACTTTCCCAAACAACCTTAGGGTCACATTTGGCCTCGCAGAGGAGTGCAGGAGTGGGCTAGAGAGGCAGGGGTGGGCTCCTTGTGATCGGTGGATCGTGCCCTTTAAAACGGGGCCCCGGACGACTGCCTGCGTCGCCCGGAGCCCGAGCAGGGGGGCTAATAATTACTCGAGTTCTTCTGTCTTTAAAAAAAAACGACAAAGTGTTTTCCTCCATGGCCAACAGGGGAGCTCCGCCTGGAGTCGGGCTGGCCGAGGGTGCCTCCACCCGGGCACGAGGCTGAGCGCGGCCGGGCTCTATGCTTGGAGCTCAAAATTTTTTTCCAAAATTACAAAGTGTTTCTACCTTAGCTTACCAGGGCCCTCCGGGGGCCTTTAAATATATGGCTTACTATCATTTAAAATATACACTGTATACATACTGGGAGGCTTTAGTTTTTGATGTATATTCCACTCTATGCCCCTTATATTGCCCCTTGAACCTTGAATCTTTTAAGGGGTGCCAGCTTCTAACCGTGCGAGCTAGACACGCGAAACTCGCAGCACGTGCTGAGCCCCCGGAGGCAAACCGATGCTGCCAGTTTCGGCCCGTAGCTGTAATCAGATTAGCCACGGCGAACTATTAAAGAAGATAATAGGCCCTTCATAAGGGAATCTCCCTGAACAAAAGGCACTCGTCCGCTTTCGAAGGCTTCTCATGGGCTGGAGACACCAAAATCGCACGGTGGGGCCCTGGGGCCGCCTAGAACCTGTGTGTAAAATTTGGTGATCCTAGCCCACGGTTAACTCACACCCCATCTCCAAACTGGCACGCAGAAGCCTCTGACACTCCCAGGACCCAAGACCTTCCATCTGGGTTGGCCGGAAACGGCGAGTCAGTAGTAGAGGGCTGAAACTCACATATGTTGTTAGGGGGCTTCTACTGAGTCGCAAGAGCCCCCTGCGGTGTCCCTGTGACCTTTGACCTTGGCGTGGCGGGGGTCAAAAGGCAGAAAAAATTAAAGTTTGGCTAAGAATAACTTGGCAACCCTAGGGCCTATCGCGACCGTACTCGCAGTGGTGAACCTCGTCCCAAGCCGCTACGGGCCTGTCAAAGCGCAGGTCCCTAGGACCTTCCCTTGGCTAGTTCCTCTCTGGAGTGAGTTAGAGAGGTAAGGGTGGGCTCCTTACGATCGGTGGCTCGTGCCCTTTAAAACGAGGCCCCACACGAGGGGCCGCGTCGCCCGGAGCCCGAGCTGGGGGGCCGGTTAGCACTCGAGGCCTTCTGGTTTCCAGTGAAAAGTATTGGAGGTGCCCTTCATGTACCACTTTATGCCACTTTCCCAAACAACCTTAGGGTCACATTTGGCCTTGCAGAGGAGTGCAGGAGTGGGCTAGAGAGGCACGGGTGGGCTCGTTGCGATCGTCTGGCTGTAGGCTATGACGTGGCGGTGTGCGTGTTTACCCAGAAGGGGGCTTGCGCGCAAAAGTGTTCGCACGGGGCTGTCTGACAGATATGATGTTCGGGAGTTCGATACAAGAGGAACGAGCCCTCAGTGAAGTCTGTGTGACCTCTGACCGCGAAATGGCGGAGGGTGAAAGGTTGGCGTGAGGTGACATTTGAGCCCTGTAACTCCGTGACCGTAAGTGGGATTGGGCCCAAACCTGGGGCGTAGCAAAGGCTCGCTAGGGGCCTCCGAATTCCCAAAGCGCAGCTCTCTAGCCCCTTCCTAGAGCTACTTCCGGTTAGCAACATGCTAACCGGAAGCGGCTAACGGCACACGGTCCATGGCCCCTCAGAGGTCACCCTCAGCAAGTTTGGTTTGAATCGGACTATGGGAGAGGCTCAAAAATGCAAAAAACACCCAAAGGTCACGAAAGGTCACGGAGACCCCTCCGACCAGCCGGGAAACACCCTCCCCGAATATGGGCTCCAAAAACAATAGGCGACCAAAAACGGTTGTGGGGCACTTTTCGGGCACATGGTGGTGCTATAGAGCCCCGTCTGGGTCAATCGGGGGCTTCCCCGGAGGTCCCGGGGTCAACGGCGGCGAAACGCCATTGCCGCTCATGTCGACTCCATGGAGGCGCCCCTCATCTCCCTCCCCAGGACCGCTCCACGCGGCGCCCCTCAACTGCCTCCCTCCCCGCGAACATCGAAAGAGAGCCCTGAGCCCCTGACTGACTCCGGAGCTGAGCGAAAGCTCCATAACACATGATGGTAGTGCCACCCGTAGGCGGACGTGCGCTGGCGCGGAGGGGCACGGCGGGGTAGGACACGGCGGGGTAGGACACGGCGGGGTAGGACACGGCGTGGAACGAAGACATTAGCCGTGTACCCTTGGGCCTACGTTAGGCCGTACCGGGTACATAGGTCCACCCAAAGGGGCGTGGTACAGACATTTCTGCCCCGCCGTGTACCGATTTTCTTCCACACGGTGCCCACTTTCCCTCAGGATCCGTAGGCTTCATGAAAAACAAAACAATGGTGTCAGTGCTTATGTAATCCTTTGTCATATCATTCAGCATCCAGGGGGCACAAGTGTTACCCTGCTCAGTGTGAACTAGTTTTGTTTTTTTGTCTCTTTTTAAATGATAAACTCCTACCTCACACATCTTCAGGAATGCAGGATACTTCCTCACGTACC